>NW_017306827.1:425246-460283 GCF_000935625.1 Nanorana parkeri | reverse complement strand
TCTCTGACTTGGAGTGCCCATGCAAATAGCACTGTCCCATCCACCATGTAGCATCACAGTGTCTAGAATTGTCATTGTGCCTCCATTCCTGGCCTAACCTGGATATACCATTCCATCCCCAATTCAAAAGTGTCTGTAAAAATATCATTGTCTCCACATTTTTGAATCTGCAACATTCCTCCCCATTCTGGGGTGTGTGATCTCCTTGGATTTCTTATTCCTCTAAAGAGCAGAACCAGCCAGTGAGATTATTTAGTAGGCCAGTATAGAACAATGATGATGTACAAAGTGCAGAAACTCACAGCAATCATAAATCACTTAGCTAATCTGATTCCACTAAAGTAAAATCTTATTGCAATGGGTTACTGCCTTTTATACATACCTGTTGCTCTATGAATTGTTTCAATGTACAGATTATTGAGCATGGAACATGGCTTTTTTACGTTCTGTGGTTTTGTTGCTTTAACACACCAAAAAAAGATGCCGAGGAGTATAAAATAAAGACGCCACAAGGTCCATGCACTTACCTGGGGCAGCTTTCAGTGCCCTCACTGTCCAAATTCTTGATTGTTCTAAGTTGAACAAAGCCTCAGCACCACTTGGTGGGGGCACAACTTGTCTACTGTCCCTTTTGAGCGGTGAGCTTTGGGGTAGGACACCTGAGAGGTGTTCTCCTGGTGTAGGAGGGAGGGTCTCATTTGAGTAGTGTGCTCCAGGGGTGTGTGTGTATTTGACTGATGTGCACTAGGTATGATGAAGGGGTGTGTTTTACTGGCACACTTTGTGGGGACGGTATCTGAGTGGGTCACTCCTCTAGAGAATATCTGAATTATATTCCTTCATCTTGCAGAATGCTGTATGAGAAACCAAACACTATGAGGCCTCTGTAAGTATTTTGTTTCTTATTTACCTTATTAATCCGTAGCTTGTGGATCATGTACAATACTGAGATGATGGTCTCTGTCTTCCACTCTCTTCCAGGAGGACAGACGTCTTGACAATGACACCTTGGTTCGCTCCTATTGTCTGGAATGGCACCTATAACTTGGACATATTAAATGCACAGTTCCATCAGAGAGAGGTCCGCATTGGTCTTACTGTGTTTGCTATTAAGAAGTAAGTTCAGAGCTGGTAAAAGTCAATCCTGTGCCATAACCTAGAAATTGTCTAGTTACCAGAGAAAATATTAATGGTGGAATTTGTGGAAGAGGCTCAGATAAGCTGCTCACTATATACTGATAACATTTTCTTGTGATCCACCCCACCCTGACTAATAGACTGGCGGAATCTACATATATCGAGTACTTTCCTTTGGATGAATTTAGGTTTTTTTCTCATCTTTTTAGGCAGAAAGATGATTTTCTGTATTAACCTGCTGTGGTGGTCAGTAACCACTATGGCGGGAGGTCCTGAAGGAAAGAATCTGTGCTGGATATCGGGCTCCAATCTAAATGTCTCCAATCTACTGGATTCTTAGTAAATTATATTTAGGATGTTGGCCATAAAGAATTGTTTGGAACATTTCATGCTGTAAAGCTGTTTATACTTGCTGTATTTGCTACTTGGTTCTGCTAGTAAATAACCCCAAGCACAGGTAAGCATGCAGGCGGCAATGAGCAGAACACTAGCCTATTACTGCCTTTCACATGGTTACCTATAACTTGTCGAGTAAAGTTTAAACAAGGCCTAAGATTAGGATTATGATATGGACCTTTGAGAAGTTGGATGAAAACATATTTTATTTATGAATCCAATCCAAATCTTGTAGCATGTCACCTTTTAGAGAAAAGCTCACCCCTGCATTACAGATTAAACATATGGAAAACACCATCACCTTTTAAATAGATATAAAACCAATTGTGTTGCTGGATCAGGAATCTAAACAGTTTTATATGGGATAGCCAGGATTACAGGTAAAAGAATCCAAAAAAGACCCTGATTGCCTTTCTGTGAGGAGCAATATACAAATTTGAAAGGATGTCACCAGCACACCATGGTAAAGTGAAATCAGCAAAAGTCCCTTTATTGATGGAATACTGCCATTCCAGTTCTTCTTCCTTCAGCAAAAGTCCCTTTATTGATGGAATGAAGAAGAACTGGAATGGCAGTATTCCATCAATAAAGGGACTTTTGCTGATTTCACTTTACCATGGTGTGCTGGTGCCATCCTTTCAAACTTGTATATCTTCACAGCACAATCCGGGGTCACTGCAAGCACCCGCCTAGATCTCACAGACCATCTTGTCCGGTAAGGAGTAGAGAAAAACACTTGCGTATGTAGGATTAAGGCTAGGTCCACATTATTGCGATGTGGTCATGTATTCAGGTATTCTTAGACGGTTGGGTTATACTGATGCCGTCAGGAGGAATTTGATATAGGTATTTCAAAAAGCTGTTGGCCAGCCATGTATAACCCCTCCCACTTCCAGAATGACTTTTTATATTGCTCAGCTTTTTATACGGCTGTTTAAATCCATGTTTTCTCAGCGATGCCTTGGAGGCTGTACCTGGACCCCGCTGGATCGAAGTTTGCAGAGCTCCCCTGGAACGTGACCTTCGGGCACTGCTTGTCGTTCTTTCCAGACCTTTGTGTACTGTGTTGGTTCCTGGAATAGCCTTCAGAGTGACTCAGTTTCTGAAAACATAATTTGTGAATATGCCCATTGATGCAGCAAGAATAACCTTGTCACCGTCGGATACAGGGCTCTGCTTGTGGTGCTTTCCAGACTCCTGTGTACTGTTGGTTAGCCACAGATTGTTCTCCAGGACTGTGTTATCACTCTGAAAACTACTTTTATTATGTCTGTGCACCGGGGGAGGGGCGGGGGCTACTACATTACTAGTATTGTACACTTCCACTTTACCCCATTCTGTCGGTTACTGCGGAAGGGGTTAACACACTTGACAATTACTACCTGCAGTGTCACGTGCATATGCGCTCCATACACCTTTTTGCCCTTTTTCCATTTTTCAATGATTTCATTTAAACAAATTTTAAAAAGAGATCAAGTACAAAACACAGTGCACTCTTATAGCAATGTAATAAGTTACATCTCCAAATAGAACAAGAGAGCATATGAATTGCACAAAAATGCATCATGTGAAGTGACGTTAGTTCAAGTAAGAATTGAGAGAGGTGAGATTGAGAGCAGACATGCACTGCCCAAGAGTGGTCCCAGGAACTCTGATACCAAAGGCTCAAGGTATCCGCAAGGATGTTACAGAAAAGGAAAAGAAAAAGCATATGAGGGGAGAGAGAAAGAAAAGGTAGAGAAGAGGAAGGGGGAAAGCTAACAAGGCAAGACAAACTAAACAAGTCAAGATGGGAGATGAGCAGCAGTTTCTGAAAAAGTGAGAGCACAGCCAGCAGTCATAACAACTAACAAGGCAAGAATTGTGTGATCAAATGCAGGAAGGGCAACTGTAAACCAAGACATCCAAATCTTTTTTTTTTTTTTAACTTGTTGTAAGAATCCTTAAAGGCAACTAAACTCGGGTGTTAAATCTTAAAAATGAATTCAAGTACCTGAACTATTAACAAAAATGTAGCTTATTTGTGTATCATTTAGCTGTAGATCTTCAAAATCATCTCTGAATTGATACTGACACTGTCCTTTCTTCTGGAGGGCGGCTACTTTTGTTCCCCATGGTCCCTGTGTGTTGTAAAGTAGCCACCGCTCCAAACTCACTCACATAATAAACTACAGTGTCATGTTTAGTTTACTAATTTGTATTGAGATAGTAGTCTTATCATGTGAGGGAGTTTGGAGTGGTGGCTACTTTACAACACATAGGGGCCATGTGGAACAAAAGAAGCCACACTCCAGAAGGAACGACCGTCCGCACAAATTCAAATTATCTTGTGCCTGGCTAAGAGAAGTACTGTTCATGGGCTACAAGCTAGTTTCATTATCTACCTCTGACCTGCTTTGCTGTCCAACCTACCTGCGTCTCTGCATAGGTTAGCAGACCTCCATGCTGCTGTGGCAGATCTTTTCAACCAGGAAGATATTGCCATCATTCCAACCACAGAAAAGATTCAGGGTTTTCACTCAAACTTTCTTATTGTTCCTCATCTTGGATCTGAAGGCCTTCTACAGAAGGACATCTTCATTAATTTCCCAAAATTCTGCATGGAATCCATCAGGTCTGTCATTGCTTCCCTCCATCATTCTAGCCTCTGTGGACATTAAGAATGCCTAATTGCTTGTCCCCAAATTTCCAGTGTACCATTGCTACCTCTGTTTTGCTGTGGGCTCAAAACAATACCAGTATGCAGCCCTTCCATTTGGTCTTTCTTATGCGCCCCTAATATTCAGCAAGGTACAAGCACCAGTTCTATCATTACTATTACTACTACTAGGAATGGGGCATCCCCACTGTGGGATAACTGGATAATCTCCTATTGCAGAAACAGTCCACATAAATTCTAACTGACAAGGTAATGCAAATAGTCCAGACCCTAAAAAGACTTGTCTGGACCATGAACCCTTTAAAAAAATGGCGCTGGAACCAACTCATCCCTTGAAGTATCTGGGTCTCATTCTATACGCCTGGTCAGGCCAGTGTTTTATCTTTTCCTCATGAAAAACATCTGACCTCTGCTTCCAGATTCGGAATCCATAGTCCTAAAGCCACTCTATACCTCTACAACATAACATTCTGTTGTCGTAGGACTAACCAGTTCAATCTCTAGATAGATCAACTCTCCTGACACCAAAGGCCGGTTGTTCTCTGCCTTGGTGGCTCAGGAATCCAGTTCTGAAGTTTGGGAGACCCTTCTTCTTGTCTTGGGAGATCTAACAACAGATGGTTCAGGACCTGTGGCACAGGTGGGGGATTTCAGATATGGACTTCCTGGTCCAAACTCCACAAATCTGTGCAGGTTTGTCTCTAGATGCTCTAATGACGCCTTAAGATCAGTGTGTCCTTTAATAAACAGATTTTAAGGTAAGTACAAAAATCATTTTTTTTCCATATGTTTCTGACCAGTGTGTTTTGTTCATGGTAGATACTACAAAGATGTAAACAATTGTAAGATCCCATATTTGAAATGATGGTTTATCAAGCTGAAAAAGCACATGACATGTTAAAGTAACCTCTCGCATCATATCACATGTGATGGGAGAAACATGTAGGCTACTATTAATGGCCTCTGTGTGAAAATGCTATTTACCTGGCTGTCAGTGGCTTCAATACTATGGCCAGAAACAAGATACAGATTAATAAAGCAGCTTGATTAATTGGGTCCAATAAGTTGAATCTGATATTCCTACTAAATTAAAAAGGCCATCATAAGAAGTGTGAACTTATTAAAATCTCAAATGAGAAATTCACATTTTTATCAGAATGCCTATGAAAGATAATACACTCTAGAACCCCATAACCCCCACCATAGACCCACAGTACTCCTAGGCACTTTTGTAGACTGATGTAGCCGTGGTTAATACAGTATATTAATCAATATAATGTAATTCTCCACCCCCCCCCCCCCCTGTAGACTAATATCTGGCACCCACGAAGACTTCTATAGAATGCTCTGCTCCCTCAACAGACCCTCAGGATCTCCAGCCCCCTCCAAGGACTGTAATATAATTCCTGGCAGAACCCACAGCCTTTTTATAGACTTGCAGAACCCTCCATCACTGCCCATAAGTCATTAGAGACATCAGCCCTATCTTTAGACTTGCAGACCTACGTCTCCAAGGTCACTCTGTAGACTTTTAGAATTCCCATAACCAACCCATAAGGCAATAGAGACACAAGCCTGCCTCATCACATAGAGCTCTCTTAGCCTCTTCATATATTCACAGAGTTCATTTAGCCATTTGTTTATATAAAAACCCCCATTATCAACCCCTTCCCACAGCCTCACCCATAAGTCAATAGAAACATAAGGCCACTACATAGACTGATAGAACAGAGTCATAGAGCCGGGAAAGAATAACTCTAGAGAGTCATGCAGTCTACAAATGTGATTAGCCTTAGTACATTTCATTCAGTACTCTTTATTCCATCATTTATGACTATATTGTCTTTGATTAATTCTCTTTCAGGTATACAGGCTTTGTTCAGACGTTCATAGAATCTGCTGAGAAGTTTTTCATGGTTGGACATAAAGTAACCTATTATATATTTACTGACCAAGCCAGTGATATTCCTGCCTTCACCCTTCGTGATGGCAGAAAACTGGCAATATTGGAGGTCCCCAGCTACCAGCGTTGGCAAGATGTGTCCATGCGACGGATGGAGATGATCGGTGATCAGTCCCGCCTGAGATTCATCCATGAAGTGGATTATCTAGTGTGTGTGGATGTTGATATGAGGTTCAGTGATGAGGTTGGGGTTGAAATTTTAAGTGATGTTTTTGGGACATTACATCCTGGCTTTTATAGTGCATCACGAGAACAATTTACATATGAGCGCCGAGCACAGTCCACAGCTTACATTCCTAAAGATGAAGGGGACTTTTACTATGCGGGTGGATATTTTGGGGGTACAGTAGAAGAAGTCTACAGGCTGACCAACTTCTGCCATAATGCTATGGTGGCAGATATAGAAAAACAAATTGAAGCCATTTGGCATGATGAAAGCTACTTGAACAAGTATTTTCTATATCAAAAACCAACTAAAATTCTCTCCCCAGAATACCTGTGGGACAATGATTTTGAGGTTCCTGGTTTTCTCAAGAGAAGAAGATTTGTTGCTGTTCCAAAGAACCATAATGCAATCCGCAGCAGACGAGCTCTGCAGGGTGTTTCAGAAGCTGAAGGAAAGTTTCATAGGTGATGGGATTTCGCCTACTGTGAGTCACAGAACTGTTGAAGCAATTTAATTTTTATAGAGAGAGACTTAATCCTGTAGCAGTTAGATGTGCTTGGTATTTCCCAAGATTAGAGGGCATTTTGACAATGTCAGACGTGGCTGCCTTGTGCACACCAGTACTGCTTGGGGCAAGTAATAGATTTTATTAGACTTTTGTAATAATTTTGTGGTGTCAGTACACAATAAATGGCCGTTTAGCAGATTTTATTCACTGACCAGTGAAGGCTGATCCACATCTGGTTCTTTATAATGTATGTGTTTTTTGTTTTTTTTGCTGCTTCAGGGTTCGCCAGGGATCCCTACCAGGTCCATGTTGAGCAAGACAGCAGCAAGATATGCAGGAGTTCTAGGATGCTTTGCATGTCCATCTGTTCTTATGTGATTGCCCTTTGAGGTACCCAGTTTTGTCTTCTGACATAGATACAGCCAGGCCCGGATTTCCCACAAGGCCACTGGGGCCCGGCCTCGGGGCTGCAGAGCGCAGAGGGGCGGCAGCGGTGAGTACGCCCCCGCCCTGCCATCTGGTTGCCATTCTCAATTGATGGGGAGGGGGGCTTGGCGGCGCGCGCGGCGTATTGTGGAACCTGGCCTTGGGGCGGCAGGGGGAGTAAATCCGGCCCTGGATACAGCAGGAATCCTGTTTGTGATCACTTGTTTTTAGAAGATGTCAATGTTTAGCCAATAAAGTGTATGAATAGAGAAAGGAATGGGGTTAGATACCTGTCAAGTTTCTATTGCTGTCTGCCCCTTCTGGGAAGATTCACCCTCTCTCGTTTTCCTGGTGCCCATCTTAGGCAGGAAAAAGGTGATGGGAAATCAAACATTTTACATTTGTCACCAGAAAAGAATGTGAGGAAAAAAGGACCCCCATTCAGATATCAACTGCCTAAGAGGGGAATTCCTCTCATTTCGAAGAATAGCTTCCTACTTAATTTTAGGGTTTTAACCCTTGCCTAGTGTCACAGAGCATGTGATTTATAAATTATTTTGTATTGTATTTGTAACATTTAGCTGAAGCCATTGCATTGTTAGGAGAAGAATTGCATGTGTCTGCGCAGCTGCAGTGTGATGCGTTTTACAGTGATTTTTGACACTTTAAAAAAAAAAGAAGCTTAAAATAGGCTTTCAGGCGCAGTCCAATGCTTTCCAGTGCATTTGCATGTGTTTTTGATGCGTTCCCTTGCGATCAGGTGCAGCTAAAGGGCTTGTTCACACCATGCGCAGATCATGTACAGACCAGAACAGTTTGTTCCCAAAAAAGCATCCCAATGTATTCCTATGGTATTTCGGGGCACTGTTCACACCGGTGCAGTCAGTTCCGGATCAGACAAAAAAAATATTGCTTGTCCCGTTTTATGGAATGCACTGGAACGCATGGAAAAACATCATGGTCAACATCTGGTCTGGAAAATGGTGTGGCGATGCATTGAAGTCAAAACAAAGCCCGCATTCTGGTCCAGTGCAATCTGAAAAAAATAGTGCTTGCAGCATTTTTCCAGATCGCGCTGGACAGGAATGCAGACGCTGATGTGCCACGCATTTTGGTGCGGCCAATCGCACTGTGGATGGAGGGTTGGCTGCGATGCCATTGACTTCAATGCACTGCCCCCTCACGCCCCTGAACGCAGGAAGCCAGCAGGGATGAGTGTAATCCAGCAACTGCCCACTCTGGAACCCACTGTTTATGATGTGCTGTTGCCATACCAGGACGAGACTCTGAGTTCTTTTATGCAAAGGTGAATTTATACACCAATACAGCAATATTGTTTATAGTGGAAAGATACAAGAGTACTCTGCTAAATTGCTCTTGCACTTACAATTTATAGTTTAACAGACTACCCAGGGCGTTACCGTCCCCAGCCAACATGAAGGTGTACGTGTCTTGCTTGCAGTTTTAGATTTAGGTTTAATTATCAGCACATAGTTTATGTGCCATAATTATCTAGACACTAGGAATTCCTAATGAAGGTGAAATGGTAAAATAACAAAAGTGACCATTGTTTTGGACAATAAAGCTAGGGCAGTATTGCCTTGGGCAAAGTACTCAATGAATAAGTGCAAATACAGGTGAAACTCGAATAATTAGAATATCGTGCAAAGTTCATTTATTTCACTAATGCAACTTAAAAGGTGAAACTAATATATGAGATAGACTCATTACATGCAAAGCAAGATAATTCAAGCCGTGATTTGTCATAATTGTGATGATTATGGCTTACAGCTCAGGAAAACACCAAGAACCCCAAATCCACAACCTCAAAAAAGTAGATTATTACATGCAATCAATAAAACAAGGATTGTACATAGAACAATATCGGACCTCTGAAAAGTACAAGCATGCATATGTACTCGGTTTGGGCCCCTTTTGCAGAACTTACTGCAATTACTTTTGCATGATATTCTAATTATTCGAGTTTCACCTGTAAGAGACCAGAATGACAACACATATTCCACACTTCCACCATACACTAATGCCTTTTCCTCACTCAAAGCCCATCCCCAAGGACACCTTACTTGAATGTAGAAAGTTTGTTCCTCCATTGCATAGTTCAAAAGTGCATGCAGGTAAAGGATGGTGAATCTTGAAGCAAAGTTAATACAGGCATAGTATGATAAAATCAAATACAAGGCGGAGTCAAGTAAAGTGCAATCCTGCACCCAGAGGTGTGAACAAACCCTTAACATTTGAAAAGATTTCTGTCTTCACAGTGTGTCTTCTTATGGGAGTGCCAAGGGATGTGTTGATGCACAAGAGGTACTGTTTTGTTGGATCTCGGTCCTGGTTATTACAGAGTATAGGAATATACTTTTGTGATTATCAGCTGGGTAGTTGTAAATAAATATGGATATTTGGGCCTGGAATCTCACTGCAGCTTCATGACCCTTGACACATACTCTATCCAAAATGAAATGTGGGAAAGGGGTGAATAAGTGAACATTAGGTGAATCATAGGTGATAGTATTAAAAAAAAACCTTGGTGCCTCACTCTAGTAACACACTGTGAAACCCAGCAACCCAAAGTTTTAATAATATTGGAGTAAATCAAGTTTGTAGAATGAGCTGGTTACTGAGTTCAATAGATCTTGCACGCACAAATCTTTTGCCACAATATGCTCCGCAGAGAGAGCTATACGTAAACATGCAAGTGACATGGCAGACTTGCTATGTGCAGAGTAGTAGAATGCAAGTGGGTTCTTTTGCCCTCCTATTGCCACCTTGTGGTTGAGAATCCATATGGCCACTATAATGTTGGCAAAAGACCCTCTTTTTCTGTGTCAAGCT
The DNA here is from genome assembly GCF_000935625.1 of Nanorana parkeri. Classification (NCBI taxonomy): domain Eukaryota; kingdom Metazoa; phylum Chordata; class Amphibia; order Anura; family Dicroglossidae; genus Nanorana; species Nanorana parkeri. Next base: position 450,175 of record NW_017306827.1, on the reverse strand, counting down.
GGCCATACACCTATAGAGTATCTGTGGATTTTCTATAGTCAGATGGGGGAAAAGTGCAACAGATTCCTCCATCGATGCTGAACTATGTGGATGGAGGAATCTGCCTCTGGGCCAAGCTTTAGTATCTTGCTAGTCGGCCCCGCAGGCTGTCACAATACCTGAACAATGCCTGCATTCAGTTACATTGCTCAGGTATTTTGACAGTCAACGGGGCCAACTAGCAAGATACTGAAGCTTGGCCCAACGGGAGAATCCTCCATCCACGCACTTTAGCGTAGATGGAGGAATGTGTTGCACATTTTCCATCTGACCATAGAAAATCTGCAGATAATCTATAGGTGTATGGCCAGCTTTAGATGGGCTTTGTGAGGTTGAATGGGGATCTGCCTCCCAAGATTGTAGTTGTGCAGTCAATGTTCAGAGAGGAAGGGTCTGGTCCTGTGCAATCACTTGCATGACGAGTGTTAGAGATTTATTAGCCTGAGTGGGAGCCAGAGGAGATCTCAAGAAAACCATCAAGGACAGGTCCCAACATAATCATTGCAAATTGGTTCTGCTCCGAGTCGTGGCAGGTATTTCCTGTATGAGACCTCTCAATGTTAATCCTAGAAAATTTCAGCTCGGCAAGTTTTAGGCCTGGTTCACACCTGAACGTTTTGTAGCGCGTTCAACGCTCGACGAACGCTCTACAAAATGCTCAAACATCTAAATTCCATTGTATTCAATGGGTCTGGTTCACACATTGCCGTATTTCCGCCCGTCCGAACACGATACAAAACGGCCTACGCCCAAAGAAGTACATGTACTTCTTTGGGGCGTTTTGGTCTCGCGTTTCCATTGGGATACAGCCAAGTAGCCCTCGAGAACGGGCGTTTGTCGCACGTTTTTTTTACCGCGAATCGCGCGACAAACACGCATATTCAATACGCCTAGGTGTGAACCCAGCCTTAGAAACAAACGCATAACACTGTCCGACTGCACTTTTGTAGTAAGGATGGTCAGGAACCAAGTACCCTAAAGCTAAACTCCATCCAAAACAATACAACTTATGTACATATGTGTACCTGCCAAAGCTTTTGTGTCTTCTCCATTCAGTCCTGAGACTTGCACAGCCTTACCCCAGAGTACAGCCAGTCTGATAGCCTCACTGCTGTAGCTCAGCAACACAACTCAGTCTCTTTCCTGCCCCTAAGCCTGTGATTGGACTGTGAAGGAGCAACAAAATCCTGATAAGTTATCTCACTGTTCTCCTGTAAGCGTGTATATTTTCAGCACATGTGACTGCAGTACACGCACGCACAAGCTAAGGATCTATAAGCAAGACTTAGTAAAAATATTAATTTCTACAAATGATTTGTTAAATAAATAAAAATAAGAAGAAATAATTGAATAAAAAGTGATAAAAATAAAGAAACAGTAAAAAAAATTGAAACTAGCCCCGCCCCAAGGCCAGGTTCCACAATACGCCCCCGCCCTGCCATCTGGTTGCCATTCTCAATTGATGGGGAGGGGGGCTTGGCGGCGCGCGCGGCGTATTGTGGAACCTGGCCTTGGGGCGGCAGGGGGAGTAAATCCGGCCCTGGATACAGCAGGAATCCTGTTTGTGATCACTTGTTTTTAGAAGATGTCAATGTTTAGCCAATAAAGTGTATGAATAGAGAAAGGAATGGGGTTAGATACCTGTCAAGTTTCTATTGCTGTCTGCCCCTTCTGGGAAGATTCACCCTCTCTCGTTTTCCTGGTGCCCATCTTAGGCAGGAAAAAGGTGATGGGAAATCAAACATTTTACATTTGTCACCAGAAAAGAATGTGAGGAAAAAAGGACCCCCATTCAGATATCAACTGCCTAAGAGGGGAATTCCTCTCATTTCGAAGAATAGCTTCCTACTTAATTTTAGGGTTTTAACCCTTGCCTAGTGTCACAGAGCATGTGATTTATAAATTATTTTGTATTGTATTTGTAACATTTAGCTGAAGCCATTGCATTGTTAGGAGAAGAATTGCATGTGTCTGCGCAGCTGCAGTGTGATGCGTTTTACAGTGATTTTTGACACTTTAAAAAAAAAAGAAGCTTAAAATAGGCTTTCAGGCGCAGTCCAATGCTTTCCAGTGCATTTGCATGTGTTTTTGATGCGTTCCCTTGCGATCAGGTGCAGCTAAAGGGCTTGTTCACACCATGCGCAGATCATGTACAGACCAGAACAGTTTGTTCCCAAAAAAGCATCCCAATGTATTCCTATGGTATTTCGGGGCACTGTTCACACCGGTGCAGTCAGTTCCGGATCAGACAAAAAAAATATTGCTTGTCCCGTTTTATGGAATGCACTGGAACGCATGGAAAAACATCATGGTCAACATCTGGTCTGGAAAATGGTGTGGCGATGCATTGAAGTCAAAACAAAGCCCGCATTCTGGTCCAGTGCAATCTGAAAAAAATAGTGCTTGCAGCATTTTTCCAGATCGCGCTGGACAGGAATGCAGACGCTGATGTGCCACGCATTTTGGTGCGGCCAATCGCACTGTGGATGGAGGGTTGGCTGCGATGCCATTGACTTCAATGCACTGCCCCCTCACGCCCCTGAACGCAGGAAGCCAGCAGGGATGAGTGTAATCCAGCAACTGCCCACTCTGGAACCCACTGTTTATGATGTGCTGTTGCCATACCAGGACGAGACTCTGAGTTCTTTTATGCAAAGGTGAATTTATACACCAATACAGCAATATTGTTTATAGTGGAAAGATACAAGAGTACTCTGCTAAATTGCTCTTGCACTTACAATTTATAGTTTAACAGACTACCCAGGGCGTTACCGTCCCCAGCCAACATGAAGGTGTACGTGTCTTGCTTGCAGTTTTAGATTTAGGTTTAATTATCAGCACATAGTTTATGTGCCATAATTATCTAGACACTAGGAATTCCTAATGAAGGTGAAATGGTAAAATAACAAAAGTGACCATTGTTTTGGACAATAAAGCTAGGGCAGTATTGCCTTGGGCAAAGTACTCAATGAATAAGTGCAAATACAGGTGAAACTCGAATAATTAGAATATCGTGCAAAGTTCATTTATTTCACTAATGCAACTTAAAAGGTGAAACTAATATATGAGATAGACTCATTACATGCAAAGCAAGATAATTCAAGCCGTGATTTGTCATAATTGTGATGATTATGGCTTACAGCTCAGGAAAACACCAAGAACCCCAAATCCACAACCTCAAAAAAGTAGATTATTACATGCAATCAATAAAACAAGGATTGTACATAGAACAATATCGGACCTCTGAAAAGTACAAGCATGCATATGTACTCGGTTTGGGCCCCTTTTGCAGAACTTACTGCAATTACTTTTGCATGATATTCTAATTATTCGAGTTTCACCTGTAAGAGACCAGAATGACAACACATATTCCACACTTCCACCATACACTAATGCCTTTTCCTCACTCAAAGCCCATCCCCAAGGACACCTTACTTGAATGTAGAAAGTTTGTTCCTCCATTGCATAGTTCAAAAGTGCATGCAGGTAAAGGATGGTGAATCTTGAAGCAAAGTTAATACAGGCATAGTATGATAAAATCAAATACAAGGCGGAGTCAAGTAAAGTGCAATCCTGCACCCAGAGGTGTGAACAAACCCTTAACATTTGAAAAGATTTCTGTCTTCACAGTGTGTCTTCTTATGGGAGTGCCAAGGGATGTGTTGATGCACAAGAGGTACTGTTTTGTTGGATCTCGGTCCTGGTTATTACAGAGTATAGGAATATACTTTTGTGATTATCAGCTGGGTAGTTGTAAATAAATATGGATATTTGGGCCTGGAATCTCACTGCAGCTTCATGACCCTTGACACATACTCTATCCAAAATGAAATGTGGGAAAGGGGTGAATAAGTGAACATTAGGTGAATCATAGGTGATAGTATTAAAAAAAAACCTTGGTGCCTCACTCTAGTAACACACTGTGAAACCCAGCAACCCAAAGTTTTAATAATATTGGAGTAAATCAAGTTTGTAGAATGAGCTGGTTACTGAGTTCAATAGATCTTGCACGCACAAATCTTTTGCCACAATATGCTCCGCAGAGAGAGCTATACGTAAACATGCAAGTGACATGGCAGACTTGCTATGTGCAGAGTAGTAGAATGCAAGTGGGTTCTTTTGCCCTCCTATTGCCACCTTGTGGTTGAGAATCCATATGGCCACTATAATGTTGGCAAAAGACCCTCTTTTTCTGTGTCAAGCTGGCCATACACCTATAGAGTATCTGTGGATTTTCTATAGTCAGATGGGGGAAAAGTGCAACAGATTCCTCCATCGATGCTGAACTATGTGGATGGAGGAATCTGCCTCTGGGCCAAGCTTTAGTATCTTGCTAGTCGGCCCCGCAGGCTGTCACAATACCTGAACAATGCCTGCATTCAGTTACATTGCTCAGGTATTTTGACAGTCAACGGGGCCAACTAGCAAGATACTGAAGCTTGGCCCAACGGGAGAATCCTCCATCCACGCACTTTAGCGTAGATGGAGGAATGTGTTGCACATTTTCCATCTGACCATAGAAAATCTGCAGATAATCTATAGGTGTATGGCCAGCTTTAGATGGGCTTTGTGAGGTTGAATGGGGATCTGCCTCCCAAGATTGTAGTTGTGCAGTCAATGTTCAGAGAGGAAGGGTCTGGTCCTGTGCAATCACTTGCATGACGAGTGTTAGAGATTTATTAGCCTGAGTGGGAGCCAGAGGAGATCTCAAGAAAACCATCAAGGACAGGTCCCAACATAATCATTGCAAATTGGTTCTGCTCCGAGTCGTGGCAGGTATTTCCTGTATGAGACCTCTCAATGTTAATCCTAGAAAATTTCAGCTCGGCAAGTTTTAGGCCTGGTTCACACCTGAACGTTTTGTAGCGCGTTCAACGCTCGACGAACGCTCTACAAAATGCTCAAACATCTAAATTCCATTGTATTCAATGGGTCTGGTTCACACATTGCCGTATTTCCGCCCGTCCGAACACGATACAAAACGGCCTACGCCCAAAGAAGTACATGTACTTCTTTGGGGCGTTTTGGTCTCGCGTTTCCATTGGGATACAGCCAAGTAGCCCTCGAGAACGGGCGTTTGTCGCACGTTTTTTTTACCGCGAATCGCGCGACAAACACGCATATTCAATACGCCTAGGTGTGAACCCAGCCTTAGAAACAAACGCATAACACTGTCCGACTGCACTTTTGTAGTAAGGATGGTCAGGAACCAAGTACCCTAAAGCTAAACTCCATCCAAAACAATACAACTTATGTACATATGTGTACCTGCCAAAGCTTTTGTGTCTTCTCCATTCAGTCCTGAGACTTGCACAGCCTTACCCCAGAGTACAGCCAGTCTGATAGCCTCACTGCTGTAGCTCAGCAACACAACTCAGTCTCTTTCCTGCCCCTAAGCCTGTGATTGGACTGTGAAGGAGCAACAAAATCCTGATAAGTTATCTCACTGTTCTCCTGTAAGCGTGTATATTTTCAGCACATGTGACTGCAGTACACGCACGCACAAGCTAAGGATCTATAAGCAAGACTTAGTAAAAATATTAATTTCTACAAATGATTTGCTTCCGCTATGTACGCAGGATGCCTCCAGGATCTTCAAAGAGCTTAAGAGGGTGGTCTAGGATGGAGGAAAAAAAAACCCAAAAACAAGCACACACATGAACACATTGCAATGTACAATTCTAAAAGACAAAATAGGTGCTTAAACTCACTTAAAGGAGAACTATGACATGAGTGATTTCCACTCACCTCATAGTTCTAAGCCGACCTGTGACAATGAGACTGTCACAGGTCGGCTCAGTAGATCGGGAGGTGAGAGAACACATACCGGGTTCCCTCACCTCTCGATCCTGTCACGACTCTCTGCCGTGACAGGGGGAGGGGCTGGATTCCCCTCTCCCGGCTCCGATCTGCCAGCGCTGACTGGCGGAACGGACGGGGGAGGGGGCGGGTACAGCTGGCTCTGCCTCTAGATAGGCAGAGCCAGCTGTCACTCACGCAGCTGGGTGGATCCCGTCATCTAAGTCGTGATCCGCTCCAGGTGCGGCGTCTCAGTATACAGCTCGCGGTATACTGAGCTTAGGGTAACGGGAGGACGCTAGTTTGTGTCCTCCCGTTACCCCAAGGAGAACTATGGGGAAAAACACTGACCCCATAGTTCTCCTTAAGTATTGTCATGCCAAAATACCCCAAACGGACCTAAATATTTGAGAAGGTGCACCAAACAGAAAAATCTGTCTGCATTGTTTAGTGTGTGTGTGTGTGTGTGTGTGTGTGTGTGTGTGTTATATAACTATATATATGCAAATATTTTCATAGTTTTTCATAAAAAGCTAGCTGAAGCTCTATACATGTGTTTGCATAGATCAACTCCTGCATAAACCAGTACTTTGTAAGTACCAGATCAAAAAAGAAAATAACTAGAAGGTACAGTGTCTGTGAAGGTTCTCATTCATCCGGATCATGGTATATCTGTAAAAAATAAGTCAAGGCACCTGGACTTGCTGCATTTTTCTTGAAGACGATTCACTGGTCATCCAACCAGCTTTCTCAGTCCAGAATGACTTGTACAAAAAATGATCTGGGAATAAATATGGTAACTGTCACTCCAATCCACATAATCTGTCACAACCAGGTGTTGATTGCATTTGCATAATTGGAGTCTAGGAGGCGTAATTAACCTGCCCAGAGAGAGGTGTTAAGGTACAGTGACAGCTTAGGTATAGAAAGTGAAGAGGAACACTTACAAGGTTCTGGGGTACCAGCACCCCCTTTCATAACTACTTCTAACCTGAATCCTATACATCCAAAGGAGAATCCGTTATGTTTGTGCATTCCATTATGCCACTTCCAAGACAGCCCTTTTACGACAGATATTTCATATATACAGAAACAATTTATGATAACCTTTTCAAACCTTTTTAGATATTATTATTATTATTATACAGGATTTCTATAGCGCCAACAGTTTGCGCAGCACTTTACAATATAAGGAAGACACAATCACAATACAATTCAGGACAAGAAGGTAAATACTAGCTGCATTCATCAGTTGGAGTACCTCAAAGTAAAAGGTATTCCACAAGATCTAAGGTTAATCATACAGATGACCTTTTGCAAAAACAATATTTTTTTTGTGACAGTTTTGGATTTTTTTAAATTTTGGATAAAGGATGAGGAATGGTTAGACCCTCTGTCAAGTGTTTACTGCTATCTATGTACCCGCTGTGGAGAATCACTCCTGTTTTTTGTCCTGGTGACTATTGCCACCAAGACTGAAAGTAGGCGAAATCCAAATTTTGAGTTGTCACCAAAGCAGGAGCTGAGGATAAATCATCTAATGGGAACAAATGGTCTCATGACAACTAAAATGGAAATTCCCCAGTGGGAAATATTTAATGGGTTATAATCTTTCCCTACTCTATAACTACATAATCTATATTAAAAAAAAAAGTTTTAGCTTTACTTACGCTTTAACCTCTGAATTTAAAAATCCAATATAGCCTGCAGGAAAATGATCACAAACGAATTCTGTCTATTAAATTTGATACATTTAAAAGATACATTTTAGACCAGGGGTGCCCATAAGGGCGATCGCGTAGCGATCACTGGTAGATCGCGATGTCGTCTCCTCCTGCCGGTGGGGCTTCTCTGGATCCCCGCTGCTCTCCCCATCTGTATGCAGCAGGGATCCAAGCGGCTGAAGTGCTTCGTGTCAGATCCCCCGCTGCCTCTGCCCGGGAGAGCAGGGGGATCCATAAGAGAAGCTGAGCCCCCATGTGCGTGGATGAGCGGCAGAGGATCGATACAAAATCAGTGATATGTACTGGTCCTCTGTGCAGGACAAACACTGGAGCGATCAGCTGATAACTCCAGTGTTTGTAAATAACTGGGGACACGTAGTACTATGTGTCCCCAGTTATAAATGAACAGGATGTGATTTACTTCACTTCCTGTTCATTCATGAGTTTCTCTAAATGGGAGAAGCACTCACTACAGAAGCTCCTCCCCATTCAGAACTGCTTGATAGTAAATTTTTTTGTTAATGAATAGGAAGCCTCTGTGCTTTCCATTCATTTAGAACAGAGGCTGCAGAAAAAGGGATTGAGGACTTTGTGTCCTCAATTTCTTTTTTATTTTAAAAGGGAAATATCAGGGGGCTGTTTAGACCATCTAATATTTCCCCGAAGCCCCCGCCCCTCCCAACAGTAAAAAATAGTAAAAAATGTAAAAAAAATCCTGGAGCCAGGGCGCTGGGTGACATCACACGCCTGTTGGGGGGGGGGACGTTTTTTTTCTTGCCTCAGGCGCAAAAGGAGCTGGCTACGGCTATGCTCCCACGGTGCTCATGCGGCTGCCGGCTGAATGTGTTAGATGCCGCAAGGGGCAGGACACCTCTCCCCCATGTGCAACGTCGGCCACACGAGCACCATGGGAGTATAAGACGCCGGGGCCTCTAGGACGCACTGGAATGTAAGCCGGCCGACTCCCTGCGTTCAGGGGCAGGAGGGGGTGTGAGGTTGTATTGAAGTCAAAGGCACCGCTGGCATGCCCCCCGCCCACAGTGCGGTCGCCCGCACCCGGAACGCGGGCACATTAGTGCCTGCATTCCGGTCCAGTGCGATCTGCAAAAATAGTGCTCGCAGCATTTTTGCGGATCGCAGTGGACTGGAACGCAGGCACTAATGTGCCCGCGTTCCGGGTGCGGGCGACCGCACTGTGGGCGGGGGGCATGCCAGCGGTGCCTTTGACTTCAATACAACCTCACACCCCCTCCCGCCCCTGAATGCAGGTGTTTATTCGTTGGTAGATCTCATTGAGCTCATCATTTGAAAAGTAGATCTCCAGACAAATAATTGTGGGCACCCCTGTTTTAGACTATCAGGAAGAGAGTCAATAACGCTGGAAAGAAAAGAAGGGAACAAATAGAACTCAAGACAATAAAGTAATTGCGCTATAGAGAATATCTAAAACTGAAACTTAAACATTAAAGTGCATCGTGAATTCACTATGCACTTTAATGTTTAGGTTTCAGTTTTAGATATTCTCTATAGCTCAGTGACTTTATTGTCTTGATATTAAAATAGTGAATACACAGGTTTCACTGCTGCGACATACATATATTTAAAGGAGACACCAGAAGCGGAGATTTTTACACAATTTTTATTTATTTTTTTGAAAAATCTTTTTATTCATTTTGCATAGTAAACAATTACATTACAGTAACATTCGGGCACCAACATAGCCCCCCATCCATACACAACAGTGTATACATTACGGCATAACGTATGCCAACAACCGTAAAGGACCATGCAAGGTCCGATAAACTAACCCTCTGACCATAACCCTCCTTTCTCTGCAGGGCCAAGATTTTATTGCCCAGTAGGTGGGTCTTCTGTAGAAAGACAACCTGGGGATTATACGAGCTAAGAAATCTAAGTACCAAAGCCCTTTTAAATTTGGAGTTCAGGCCCCGTACATTCCACAAGACAATCTGTATATCATTCGCCATTAGAAGTCGCTCGGGACCGGGTCGATCGTCTCCTGGTCCGCATCAAGGAGAAGGCAGGAGTCACCGGATCACCCGACAGTACTGGGTGAGTATTTCGGCCGGTTTGTCAGTCGGCTAAGGGTCAGGATGTAGCACGGATGTCGGGAGCTGCAGTGAGACACGTCTGCTCAGTCTCACATCCCGGCCACGCCCCAGCTTTTACACAATTTTACCTAAAAGAACTAGCACTGCCTAGGGTAAACAATCGCAATCTACTATGCTCTCCGACACAAACTTGGATGACTCTTCTACATCATCTCAGCCAAAAAGACAAGGTAGGGGCCAACGATCAAACCCAAGCCTCAGCAGATGTCTTCAAGCTCAAGTGAAATTCTTTAACCCGCCCCGGTTTGATTTGTAAATGTGCAAGAAACCTAATACTTGGAGATATGTGTTAGTCGCCGAACACCGAACCACCAATGTTCGAGTCGAACTGTTGGCCGACTCGAACATCGAGCCCATCCCTATGGTTGTCAACTTGGTTAATATAGCCTGCCACAAATGCAGCTTGTTCAGAGGGCTACACAATAGTTTTGTTTTCATAAAATTGTGTTGCGTTATATGTTACCGTGCTTTACCACAACACATGGTAAATCACTGTAACGGTAGTGGACAATGCACCTGCACTGTAGTGCACCACAATGCGCATGCCGTGCATTGCAGTGTGCTGCATGAAAAAAAATCCTTTCTCCTGTACTGTGTGAAAACAGGAGATTCCAAACTCTAGGTAATACACCTGGGCAGTTCAATCTCAAGTCAGCAGATCAGGCCAAGTGTAGAGGCATACTGAAAAAAACCTAATGGCTGCAATAAGAGGGGTGGGGGGCCCAGCAGGATTCGTAAACTGTAGCAAGCAACTGTGCTGCCGTGATGGACTGCCTGCATCCTGGAGAATTGTTACTTGCTGCATCATTTTTCTTCTCGTTTCTTCCTTAAGTTTGTAACATGTTCCTCTGTCTGCAGCAGCGTTGCTAGGATTGTAAAAGACCTAGTGCACCCATGTGCATTCCTGAAAAAATGATGCAGGGTGCATAGCGTTTATCATAATAAGTGTATGTTAGCCAATAATAGGCCCAGTCCTCCTACTCTTGTGGTCATACACAGGTGGTCATACACCTGCCGATTATTGTACGATAATCGTGGGAAATCCCGCAATCGTACGATAATCATCAGGTGTATGGAAGGTGTGCGACCGTTTCTACTGTACGGTCGCATGTCTTTTGTCTTACGAGCAGGCTCAAAAACCCGCCGAGAATCGTACGATTGTCGGTGGGTTTGTGGCCTGCTCGTAAGACAAATGCCGCACGGCCGGTGTGCGCAAGTGCACACTGCCCGTTCAGCATTGCAGTCATCGGAAGCCCGCCCCTCAGGGGGGCGGGCTTGCGATGATTGCAAGCACGATCTGCCTGTCCAAGATGGGCAGATCGTACGTTTTTTTAATTACCTACAACCCTCGCAAGACAAAAGTCTTATATTTATATTATCTTATATTCTTGCGATGGTTGTAAGGTGTATGGGCACCTTAAGATGAGGAGCGTATCCACCATAAATAATGATATCACTGGCAGATGTGGAGTTTATCTCTCCGCTCCACTCATAAAAAGCCAGCAAAAATACAAACTTCTTTACACATACATATTATTACACATCTAATAACAGATCATCAAATGCATTCCAATGCAGATAAACTAATACCAGATGGAGGTACAATTTATAGCAGCACAACCTATTCTACTACAACAGTATAATATGAAAACAACTATTTAGAATTCTGGGGAATAAAGGAATATACTGTGTGTGTGTGTGTATATATTGTTATTTCTACACATTTATTATTAGTTACTTTTAGCACTGTGCATATTTATTGATTATTGGTTGTATATTCCTTAGGATACAGCACAACTACTTTGTTAATTTAATTTAATTACAGGGCAGGTGGGTTAAAAGAGAAGTAAAGCCAAACTAGACATGTAATCCCGCAAAACATTTGTTTAGTTTTGGATGGATTCAGATTTTTATTTCTTTCATCTTTCAGATTCAATATATGTGATTTCTAGTTACGCCCCTGCCTCTTTGCAGTAATAGCATTTGCTAGCAGTGAAGATTTATTGCACCCTCAACTTTTACTACAGGCTGAGATTAACCCCATATGCCTATGCAGTCACAAATCCCTGCTAAAACCTTATAGGGGGGCTGAGGTTTGTGCAATGAAGCTAGAGTTTTAAAAAGTTTGTATTAGAGTTGAGTAAGAGTGTGCAAGAGCAATATTTATTATTATATATGATTATTATTATATTACAACTTGTATCCCCAGCACTGATTCCTGCTCTTATTTGCCAAATGTCATTTTCTGGTATTGGTTAGAAGCTTACTTGTTGTTGGGATACTCAGACATTTCTGAATTGAGGCGGTCTACCGTCTTCTACATCGGACAAAGCATCTGCGTGGAGGAATGTAAGGAGTTACAGTTATTTCAAGCCATGCAACGTGTTTTTAGAGGCGTCATGCTTCTGCTGGTGACACAAGAAAAACTCCATTTGTTTATTAGCTGACAGGAAGATTATTATTTCCAGTCACAGGAGTGGGGGGAGGGTCCATAGACTCAGATTACCCTCCACCTGTCTTATTACCTGGGAGGGGGCAGCCTTCTTACCTGTTCAATGCATATAGCATTGCATCTCTATTATAATACATCTTCCGAGCATGCAGAGGCAAACATGTGAGTAGTGCTTTCTGTCTTATCAGGCGGGCTTATGGTGAAAGGGGTGGAAAGTATGATCATCATCTGATCAGTGGATAAATATGGGTGTGTGCTATCTTTGTACGATGACCCAGTACAAGTGGCCATCTCTACATTGAAGAAGGGAGGAGGCAGGTTCAGGTCAAATATGATTCCCTGTCCTGTAAGACAGCACTGACCAATTAGATTTCACTATAAATGTGGATATTATTGATGGCTGGGGGAGACTATTTTGATTCACTAATGACACTAGTCATAGATGTGCAAAATGTCAGCAGGTATACTCACTAGAGGTCCATTCAAGACCTGGGTCTGGTGTATTAAGGCAACCCATTAAATTGAATGGGCTGGCAGTGGACTAAATTGGGCAAAAAAACAGACATGCGCCATTGTTGGCATTGCCCAACCCACGGTAGTGCTTAACCATGTGTTGCCTTCAAAATAAATGGCACCGTAATGTGTACTTTTTTGCAGTGCATCCAGGGCTGTCTCTAATTCGCCACCTGAGTCAATGTGCTGTCGTTCCTTTGGTGCTGGCAGGGAATTGTCTCTGGGAGGGGTGGAAAGGAATGCACTGTCGTTGTGCTGAGTTGGCGGGGGGGATGTCAACGGTTCTGTTCAAAGTGTCCAGCTCAGCTCCTGGCAAGGGGTGACGTCAGTGAGCTGGGCAGGAAGCCGCACAGAGCGTCACAGGCTGCTAGGAGCTCTCTTAGCAACTCTTAACAAGCTGGGACGTTGCAGTCCCCCCACCACCACCCTGCCTCCCCCCAATGAGATGCCATCTGAGGCAACCATCTCAGGCTGCCTCATTATAGGGACGGCCCTGAGTGCACCCCAGCAGAAAAGTATGTTTCAGCCCTAAGACCCTGTGCACACTTGCGAGTTTATGTGCATTATGCCATGCGTCTGCTGATTCATTACATTGGCTGCCCTACGTCTGGCAATAAGCTCATGCAGCAGTTTGAGCTGTGACCTTCACATGCTTTTTGACTTCACGTTTTCACTTAAGCAAAGACGCGGATGATGTGTCAGTTCTTTTACCTGGACGTCCTTGTGAGGTCATGGCTGGTGTGTGATCAGGACGACTGGCTGTGTTTATTCAATAAAGTTAACAACATACTGACTGAATGTCACCCTGGTATAAATGATATTTGTCAGGACAAGTCATTTTATTTAAATTGATTTATTTAAACACTTTTGAAAAGCTTTCTGTAAGCATGACAGTGCTGGAAATCTCAGTGAGATGGGAATTGTTCTCAGCAAAAGCTACTGCAGAATTACTTGATTATTACTAATAATATTGTATTAAAAAAAAACTTTCCAGTCAACAGGAAAAAAAAGGCTACACGTTTTCAGTCTTTAATTTTTTGTTAAAATCCTAAAAATATATAAATAATAAGCAATTGAACTTATTTAAAAGGAAGGTTTATCAGTGCAACAGAAATGAGAGATTTCATTAAGCAGGACTGGGCACGCTAGCTGTTGTAGAACTACAAGTCCCATGAGGCATTGCAAGTCCCAGAGGCAAAAGCATGAGGGGATTTGTAGTTTGTAGCAAGATTTTCCTGTTCTCTGAAGAGGAATGATGCAATAACTGATGAGACACAAAAGCTGAACTGTCATTTGTTTTTATTCCACCTTATACTTCCTATTGCCTCTGTTGTAGCTGAAAGGGCACATTGGAGACGATGGTGGTTTATGAAATTGTTGCCGATTCTTCTGCTACTTTTCTTTTGGTGGTGAGTAAAATAGGGTGGAGGCAATCTCACATCAGATAAAAAATGATACGGGGACTAAAGGGAATCACATTTTGAAGTTTGACATTTGTTTAAACATGGTTCCATAAAACTTTATAGTTCCTCTACAGATAACAGAATTATAGTAGTTTCTGCTAGGTCAAGAGCAGTATTCTGGCAAAACAGGTCCCAAATAGGTGAGGGGTGGGTGGAGTACTGGCAGGTAGAGAATAGGTGAAGGGTGGGTGGAGTACTGACAGGTGAGGGACAGGTGAGGGATGGGTGGAGTACTGGCAGGGAGGCGATATGTGAGGGGTGGGTGGAGTACTGGCAGGTAGGGGATAGGTAAAGGGTGGATGGAGTACTGGTAGGTAGGGAACAGATGAGAGGTGGGTGGAGTACTGGCAGGTAGGGGATAGGTGAGGGGTGGGTGGAGTACTGGCAGGTAGGGGATAGGTGAGGAGTGGGTGGAGTACTGGTAGGTAGGAGACAGGTGAGGGATCGGCGGAGTACTGGCAGGTAGGGGATAGGTGAGGAGTGGGTGGAGTACTGGCAGGTAGGGGATAGGTAAAGGGTGGATGGAGTAATGGTAGGGAGGGGACAGGTGAGAGGTGGGTGGAGTACTGACAGGTTGGGGATAGGTGAGGGGTGGGTGGAGTACTGGCAGGTAGAGAATAGGTGAGTGGTGGGTGGAGTACTGATAGGTAGGGGATAGGTGAGGGGTGGGTGGAGTACTGGCAGGTAGAGAATAGGTGAGTGGTGGGTGGAGTACTGATAGGTAGGGGATAGGTGAGGGGTGGGTGGAGTACTGGCAGGTAGAGAATAGGTGAGTGGTGGGTGGAGTACTGATAGGTAGGGGATAGGTGAGGGGTGGGTGGAGTACTGGCAGGTAGAGAATAGGTGAGTGGTGGGTGGAGTACTGATAGGTAGGGGATAGGTGAGGGGTGGGTGGAGTACTGGCAGGTAGAGAATAGGTGAGTGGTGGGTGGAGTACTGATAGGTAGGGGATAGGTGAGGGGTGGGTGGAGTACTGGCAGGTAGAGAATAGGTGAGTGGTGGGTGGAGTACTGATAGGTAGGGGATAGGTGAGGGGTGGGTGGAGTACTGGCAGGTAGAGAATAGGTGAGTGGTGGGTGGAGTACTGATAGGTAGGGGATAGGTGAGGGGTGGGTGGAGTACTGGCAGGTAGAGAATAGGTGAGGCGTGGGTGGAGTACTGGTAGGTAGGGGATAGGTGAGGGGTGGGTGGAGTACTGGCAGGTAGAGAATAGGTGAGGCGTGGGTGGAGTACTGGTAGGTAGGGGATAGGTGAGGGGTGGGTGGAGTACTGGCAGGTAGAGAATAGGTGAGGCGTGGGTGGAGTACTGGTAGGTAGGGGATAGGTGAGGGGTGGGTGGAGTACTGGCAGGTAGAGAATAGGTGAGGCGTGGGTGGAGTACTGGTAGGTAGGGGATAGGTGAGGAGTGGATGGAGTACTGGTACCGTGTTTCCCCGAAAATAAGACATTGTCTTATTTTTTTTGGCCCAAAAAAACACACTGGGTCTTATTTTTAGGGGATGTCTTTTTTTAATGTGCAACAAAATGTACAACAATCCACAGTTATCTGGTATCACTCCACCTGTCACGGTAACTGGCGCTATAGAGGAAGTATCGGCTAATGCGGCTCTGCTCCCTCCGCCGCCGCAGCCTTGCTTTCTACAGCGCCGGCTTCCTTTGTCACCAGGGACAGTGGTACCAGAGGTGCAGCAGTGGGGACATCAGACAGTGGACAGCGAGGTACACAGTACAGTACCATTACATTAAGCAGTGCCTTCGGGGGGACAGCAGTTGGTGAAGTATGGTACTGGAGTGCTCCCTGTCACTGCGCTGGCCGGAGGGAGTCCCCTGTCATCCCCTTAATACAGTATGTCCCTGCAGGCTGATACCATCTCTCCTGCTCTTCAAGTTTCCCCTCACATGCTACCACCAAACTAGGTCTTTTTTTCGGGGTAGGTCTTATATTACAGGAATCTTGAAAAATAGCGCTAGATCTTACTTTCAGAGTAGGTCTTATTTTCGGGGGGAAACAGGGTAGGTAGGGGACAGGTGAGGGATGGGTGGAGTAGTGGCAGGTAGGGGATAGGTGAGGAGTGGGTGGAGTACTGGCAGGTAGGGGATACGTGAGGGGCGGGTGGAGTACTGGCAGGTAGGGGTTAGGTGAGGTGGTGAGTGAACTGGCAGGCTGGAGATAGATGGGGACTGAATGTTGTACTGGCAGGCAAGTGATAGGTGAGGGTTAAATGGAGAATGGGCAGGTTGGAGTGAAAGGTGGTTAGTAGTAGGTAATCCGGTCTAGTATCAGTATGTTCTCCTGCCATTGGAAGGATTCATGGTTTTTCCCTCTCTCCACTCAGGTACACAATGAAACATAGTACTTGGCAGCCACTGATATTTTCCTGTAAATCTCAGTGAGTATTTCTGTTTCTATATTTTATGAGATATATTAGCAATTGTAACTATATCCTGCCATGTATGAGGACTGTTGGCCTCTGCCTTCTGTTTCTTTCTTTATTCTTCACCTTAAATGAAGATCTTGTTATTTATTTGCTGTGGTCCTACAACTCAAATGATAGGCTACATATTCCTGCAAAAAGATCTTAAAGTACATCTGCCAATGATTGTGATTTGGGTTTCATGCCACCAAGAGGGACAATTCTAAACCCTACTACTACCTCCAACATTCCCTCTGGTACAGTCTTGTCTTGAAGGATTGAAACATCCCCTGCAGTGTCACCTTAGCACTGTGCTGATAGCAGAAATTGAAAATGTTTTTTTCCTCTGTGTTCACACCACAATGCGGGTGTAATGGGTGGTGCGCAGTGATAAAAGGTAGGCATGCTGTATTTTTTTCACAGGACACTGGAGGGACCTGAATGGAGTGTGCACATTGTACACTACCAATAAAGTTAAAGTAAAGCCAAATGTTATCAGTGACAGCTCCAGCAGTGTGCGCATTGGCCCACCTGCTAAAATACAGCATTTTAGGCTAGTGTGAACGGGCCCTTAAAGTGGTCATAGACCACAGATGCTATTGATGCTTGCTTGTTGCAATAACACTAAAATGAACATCTGCAGAAAGTAATTTTTCAACCAGTGTTTACCACTCTTATCAGTTGTTTATGATTGTAAACATGAAGGCGTTATTCATGCAATTCAGTGAAAATCAACAACAACAATCTTGCTTGTGAAAGAGTACCCTAACTTTGAGGACCTGGCATAAAGATACATATGAACATCCTCTGTCACAATCTTACAGGTAACTGTTAGGGTTAGTTCACACCATATGCAGTGCGTTCCG
Organism: Nanorana parkeri; assembly: GCF_000935625.1. Taxonomy (NCBI): domain Eukaryota; kingdom Metazoa; phylum Chordata; class Amphibia; order Anura; family Dicroglossidae; genus Nanorana; species Nanorana parkeri. Next base: position 432,773 of record NW_017306827.1, on the reverse strand, counting down.
GTCCGATTCTGGCCAGAACACACTGCATTGCGGCCGGGCTGGAGGGGGCGTGGTGGGCCATTGAAGTGAATGGCACTGTGGCCATGCCCTCCGGCCACAATGGGATCGCCCGCACGGGATCGCAAGGCACATTGTGCCTGCAGTGCGGTCCGGTGCGATCAAAATAGTGCTTGCAGCATTTTGATCGCAAAGCACCGGACCGCACTGCAGGCACAATGTGCCTTGCAATCCCGTGCTGGCAATCGCATTGCGGCCGGAGGGTGTGGCCATGGTGCCATTTACTTCAATGGCCAGCCACGCCCCCTGGACAGGTGAGGGGTGGGTGGAGTACTGGCAGGTAGGGGACAGGTAAAGGGTGGGTGGAGTACTGGTATGTAGGGATAGGTGAGGAGTGGATGGAGTACTGGTATTTTGATCGCAAAGCACCGGACCGCACTGCAGGCACAATGTGCCTTGCAATCCCGTGCTGGCAATCGCATTGCGGCCGGAGGGTGTGGCCATGGTGCCATTTACTTCAATGGCCAGCCACGCCCCCTTCTGCCCCACAAAAAAGTGAGCTGGCCGCAATGCAGTGCGTTCTGGCCAGAATCGGACCGGAACGCACTGCATATGGTGTGTTCGTACCCTTAGTAAATACTATTCATAATTCTTTTGGTTTTTGGTGTCCCAGCCAACAGTTTCAGACTTTGATCAATTGTACTTCATTTTTTGGCTTGGAGGCTTTCTTTTTTTTTTTTTACAGTCCAGCATTATGTCGGTGATGTGTCTGTGCTCCTAATACCCGTCTGATCTTTATTCTGTCATGGCTTTTTGGGCTTCCGGGATATCGCTGCCACTTTTGTAGTTAGACACCACCATAAGTTGGAATGGCTAAATTGTGCTAATTATAAGGTGTGCCCTAAAGGGAGATGGCTAAATAAAAGTCTGAGCCTACTTGTAGTTTAAACTGCACACTACCCCGAGGTCACTCAACAGGTACTCACAGATGTGGAGGAGATTAATTGTAGGTGAGCACAACCGTCACTGCCAGTGCAACCAGTGCAACCCTCACTACCAGTGCAACCCTCACTGCCAGTGCAACCATTGCAACCCTCACTACCATTGCAACCCTCACTGCCAGTGAAACCCTCGCTACCAGTGCAACCCTTGCTACCAGTGCAACCCTCGCTACCAGTGCAACCCTCGCTACCAGTGCAACCCTCGCTACCAGTGCATCCCTCGCTACCATTGCAACCCTCGCTACCAGTGCAATTATTGTAACCCTCACTACCAGTGAAACCCTTGCTACCAGTGCAACTATTGCAACCCTCACTGCCAGTGAAACCCTCGCTACCAGTGCAACCCTCGCTACCATTGCAACCCTCGCTACCAGTGCAATTATTGTAACCCTCACTACCAGTGAAACCCTTGCTACCAGTGCAACTATTGCAACCCTCGCTACCAGTGCAACCCTCACTACCAGTGCAATTATTGTAACCCTCACTACCAGTGAAACCCTTGCTACCAGTGCAACTATTGCAACCCTCGCAATAAAATTGACCTGCACCACCAGCGCAACTTTTGCTACCAGTGCAACCCTTGCTACCCGTGCAACCTTCGCCAGCAGTGAGACCTTCACTGTCAGTGCAAACCGTGCAACCCTTGCTACCAGTAAAACTCGCGCTACCAGTGAAACCCTCATTTTGGGTGAAACCCTTGCTACCAGTGCAACCCGTTAAACCTGGCTATCAGTGCTACCAATGTCACTAGTGTTACCCTGCTACCTGTGTTACCAGGGACACCTTGCTATCAGTGCTGCCAGTACCATCAATGCTACAGGTGCTTTCAGTGCTGTCTCAGTTCTGTCAGTGCTGTGTGTACTACACATTACAGTATTAACACAGCCACCTTTACATCTCCGCTGCTCCCAGGGCTGCTTTCGAATGAAAAAGAACTGTGAAAGTTTGCACACCTTTTTGTTTTCATTCACCTGAAATGTATTCAGCTGATTTAAACTGAGGGATCAGTTGGGCTTCAGTAATAAAATAATTTTGTCTTGTGGGCAGCAATGACATTGCCATGACGTTTGCTGAAATCCAGCTATACATGTGGCTCACCTGGAGGTGATGGATATTCCTCAATACATTTATAATTTCTTTTTCTGTTTTTCAGAATGTGGTATGGACTGCGAAGTGCAGTCAAAGCACAGTGAGTATATGAGATGTTTCTTATGTATAACCAGTAAGTTATTACCTGCAACTCTAGGAAGTGATCAAAATTAATTGAATATACACATATATAAATGTCTCTATAAAGAGAACCTGCCACCTGCCAATGTTATCACATAGGGACTTATTATCCTCCTTGTGATGGCAATAAAAAGAAGTGAAAAAAGTGTTAAAATAGAAAAGTAAAATTACAAATTTAAAAAAATTAGAAGCAACCGCGCCGACCCCCACAATCTGCAAGCAAATGCAGACTCCTGCATAGGTCATGCACATGTATGTAAACAGCAGTTGTGCCACAAACTTTGAGTTAGGTATCACCACGAATATTGGATTGACAGCAATGACTCTCGGGAACATAATTCACTGTTAACGCTAAACTGATGAAAAGTAAAGGCAGTGTTAAGGCTTGTTGACATGTTTGGTATCTGTTTACTCAACGTGACCCCATTTTTTATATTTTCCAAAAACATTGGGTGTTATATTGTGCATGTGTGCACTAAAATTCACTTTAGTGTATTTTTTTCCTAACAAATATTGATTTGATAAATATATACGCAAATGTGTGACATAAAGAAATGGAGCTACCATTTTTTAAAATTCTACAGGACCTCTGCGTTCAGAAAACTGATATTTGTTTGGGGGTTTAAAGTAATTTGTTATCCAAAAAATAAGATTTTAGCGTCTGTGTGTGTGTGTGTGTGTGTGTGTGAAAAATTAAAAACATTGCTCCAGTCCAGTCATGGTTAAAATGACTAAACGCTGGAGTCAAATTATAAAAATACATTCAAGTACCTTTTATCTAGTAACAAAAATGTGTGTATCACTTGGCTGTAAATCCTCAAATCATCTCAGAATTGGTGCTGACACTGTCCATCCTTCTGGAGGGTGGCTACTTTTGGTCTTTCTGTGTGTTTGTAAAGTAGACAACGCACCAAGCTTGCTCCCGCGATGGACTATAATTTCAGATTTAGTTTACTAATTTTGTATTGAGAATGTAGTCCATCACAGGAGCAAGCTTGGAGTGGTGACTACTTTACAACACACACACAGGGACCATGGGGAACAAAAGTAGTCACCCTCCAGAAGGAAGGACAGTGTCACATTCGGAGAGGATTTGAGGATCTACAACTGAGTGATGCATAAATAAGATACATTTTTGTTAATAGTTCGGGTACTTAAATGTATTTTTAAGATTTAACTCCTGCGTTTAGTGTCACTTTAAGGCATGCACATAAATAATATTGGCTTGTAAATCATTGTAAACCTTGATACTTTCTACAGTGTGTTTTTCGATACATGGGGCAGCCATATGTGCTCATTACAAATACAGGTTTTACTTCTTTTTTTTGTTTTAAATAAGTTTTATTGTGTTTTTACAGGGATCCAACAGAAGATACATGTATGTGTTATCAACCCACATGCGGGTTGCAATGCAAAACAGTAACATACATACATTTGAGATATGAATCACTTTACTAGCGGGTTGAATGGGGAACAGAAGAAGGGGATAGGGGGGAAGTGTCTGCCACAGTGCTTTACAGTCCTCACATTCCGCCATTTTTCATTATTGGGCGCCCTGATCTCACAGGTTTTACTTCTGATTGTGCCTTGCTTCAAATCTACAAGATAATGCCTGTATGATTGAAAGCAACAATCTCTGCTGCCTCTAATTAGTAAAACCCCCAGGCAGCCTAGACAAGCCGTCCACAAGGGAGCTTAGGAGCAGAGTTTTGTTTATTTCGTTTTCAAACTGTAAAGTCCCAGCATATCCTTTTCTGTTATACCATCGGCACTGTAATAGGAACACATACAAGAGTTGTTTTTGATAATTCAATGAAAGCTTACTTGAAAAAAATCCCTTTTATGTAGTGCGCGCTGCCTTCTGTCTGCCCATCACTTTCTACAACTTCCCAATGTGCTTTGCTTCTCTTTCCCTGCCGCTTGATGAAATCAATCTCAGTCTCTCAAGACTACATATCCTATCATGCAGTGCTTCCAGCAAGGAATGATAATGTTACATTGTTCAGTGTTGAGTTGTAGTTTAGAAGGCAGGCTCTGTGAGAGTGGTGACACAAGGAAGTGTACACTGAGTGGCCAGATTATTATGACCACCCCATCAGTACTTCGTTGGGCCACCTCGTGACTCCACGAGATATTGAAAGGTGATGCGAGGAATCTGACACTGCACTGTTGCCCTTCTGTTGTCTTGTACCAGTCTTGCCACTCTCCGTTCTGCCCTAACATTGACTAGTCGCTGACGGCCACAATTCGCACGTGCAGACCCAGATTTTCGGCTGACACTCCAGTCTTTAAACACTTTAACAACAGCTGCTCTTGAACATTTAACAAATTCTGCTGTTTTGCTGATACTCGCTCCATGGCTCCGAGCACCAACAATCATCCCACGTTCAAAGGCTGTTAAATTGCGCTGTTTACCCATATCTTCAGAAAAAAATCACTTCTACTGTCGTGGTAAACAACCTGCTTCCCTATTTATAATGGTCTGGCCCTCTAGCAACTTTCTTAAAACAAACAAAACAAATTGACTTTTAGAACCGAAAAATGAAATAACGAAACATCCAAAACTAAACGAAACAAATTTTTTGCCGGCTTACATGTCCACAATTGTGGACATGTAATACTCACCCTAGTGGCTATCTGCATTTTACTGCAATCTAAATAATTCAGTAGAGAGAATGCATGGTTTAAAAGTACATTGCCTTGCTTTAAAAGAGGGTAAATCACTGCTATACTATGGAGGAGGCAAAGTCTGCGTATGTAATGAGCAATTATCATTGCCTTCTGGTACATATATAGTTAAACCCTATACTCAAAAACAAAATTTTATAAAACTTTATATATACCATGGCAACCAATCCGCTTCAATCTGTCATTTTCATAGCTTAACTGAACAAACAGAATAGAGAATCTGACTGATTGTTGACTTGCGGGAAAACACTGACACATTTTGTTTAACAATATCTTTCTTTCAGAAAAACAGATGTATTAACAATGTCCCCGTGGCTGGCCCCCATCATATGGAATGGAAGCTACGATTCGGCAATTCTGAATGCACAATTCAACCAGAGGGATGTCCATGTTGGTATCACTATATTTGCTATAAAAAAGTAAGATATGTACATTTAAATTGTCCCCGTGTTCCTGCGGTTTTGGTTTTATCTGCATGTTCAAAAATTATTTAAAAAATAAATAAATAAAATCATGAAATTATGTAGGTCTAAAGAAAATGTACCAAGAAAAAAATGGATATTGCGTTTGCTGACCTCTTTCTGAAAAAGGCTTTAAGCCACTGACCTGGAGCAAACACAGAGGTAGGAAAGTTAAAATGAGGTAAAAAAAATAATTGCCTACTTGTTATTTGCCAGAGTTTTAGAAAATATTGAAGCCAATGGGATCAGCATGGCGGACATACAACAAAAGGGCAGCTAAGGCAGGGATCAGCCATGGTAATGGCCTCCGTAATTTTAAGTTTCCTTTCCTTTGTGTCCCAGACACAAACCAATGGAAATGATACCAATAAAGAATGTGAGATCTAAGAAGCCTGGATGTGGCTTAATCCATTGGTTTCGAATCATACCAGTAAAGACTGAGATCTAAGAAGAGAGGATAAGGCTGAATCCATTGGTTTCCACTCAGTATTGAAGTATCAGCTCTGAATAGAGCTGATATTTTGACAAGCACCCCCCCCCCCCCCCCCCCCCCAATACATACCAGGATATATTTTTTATTGTTATTATACTTTTTTACATGTGTCTACAGGCCTGTCACATGATGAGCATGGTCCTTTTCCATTTCGCCTATTCTCTGACGCTGAGCAGTCCTTCATAAAACAGAGAGCTGTGCTGACATGATGTTGTCATTATTCGAAGGACTTCACCAGCACACCAAATCAAATGTCTGCATCAAGTGTTCATTTATTGACATATGCTGTCTCTCGGTTGCAAGCGCTTTCGGGGCCACGCAGGGTCCCCTTCATCAGGCTCAGAGATGTCATCAAATTTGATATGGTGTGCTGGTGACATTCTTCGAATATCTACATGTGGCGGCGTCATCTGCAGTCATTGCGAGCACCCGACTGTATATCTATATGGGAATCCCGGTAAGGAGTGCAGCAAGTATCCTTCTCTTCTACTCCGACATGATGATGTTGTCAGCCCTATTCTCTAGTTCATTATACTGTAAGTGAAGGATGTTGTAGTAAATACTTAAAGAGAGTGGGTCCATGGCGCCTGGCACTGACATGAAGTGGGTTGAATAACACTGAGTGTCATTCAACTCAAGAGGACCGGCGCTGTATCACTGAGCAGGGTGAGTCTGTGTGGGCCAGCGAGAGGTCAACTACTGTCATGAGAGTTATTTTTAGAGCTGATGGGCTACTGATTTAAAAATAAATACACCTTTCAACATCTCGTGGAGTCACAAGGCAGCCCAACAAAGTCATCTCGTGGCCCAACAAAGTACTGATGGGGTGGTCATAATAATCTGGCCACTCAGTGTGTATATATAATACTCTGGCCACTCAGTGCGTAGTGTGTGTGTGTGTATATATATATATATTAGGGCTGGTAATGATAACAATTTTCCTGTTCGATTAATCAAATTTTTTTAAATCGATTAATCGACTAATTTCGATTAATTATAACGCACATACAGAGGGGGGACTCACCAGAGCTTTGAGGGGGCCTCACCAGGGTAGCAGGTCTCCTCCCCCCTTCCCTTCGTTAGCCGACAGAGCCACTCGGGGAGGGGGGGAGGAGTCCGGTGACGCCGATGTCCGTGACGTTACCGGATCTCCGACGGAAGACCTTGAAGCCGGCGGAGAGGTGAGTACTTTGATCGATCAAAGAAATTAACGATTAATCGACGGATTAATCGTTAATTTCCGCACCCCTAATATATACACACTGAGTGGCCAGATTATTATGACCACCCCATCAGTACTTTGTTGGGCCACGAGATGACTTCGTTGGGCCGCCTTGTGACTCCACGAGATGTTGAAAGGTGATGCGAGGAATCTGACACTGCACTGTTGCCCTTCTTAATTATGTAAAATCATTATTACATATTCATCGTTTTAAATTTATTTATAAAATATTCTAAGAAAGTTTATGTACATAGAACTAATGTACAGAAAGGTTTGCAGCAGGAATGGCTCTGCAAATTGTTTATAAATAGACCCCCTAGTCTACTTTTCCATGGCTAACATAGCCAATCATAGAGATGGTAATCTGTAAAATCGGTGATCTGAAAGACAATTTTCTTGACTTTTTTTTTTTTTTTTTTTTTTTGTAAACATACA
>NW_017306827.1:416299-424973 GCF_000935625.1 Nanorana parkeri | reverse complement strand
TTTTTTGAAAGGTACACCTTCTTTGTAAAGAATTTCATAGAAACTGCAGAAAATGTTTTCATGATTGGGCACAAGGTCACTTATTATGTGTTTACTGATCGTGCGAGTGACATTCCAGTCATGAACCTAAATGAGGGTAGAAGTATGAGCATTCTCGAAGTCCCCAGCTACCCTAGATGGCAGGATGTGTCCATGAGGCGGATGGAGATGATTCGGGATTTTTCACATGAGAGATTCTTTCGTGAAGTTGACTTTTTGGTGTGTGTAGATGTGGATATGAGGTTCAACGATGAAGTCGGAGTGGAAATCTTAAGTAATCTGTTTGGCACACTACATCCGGGAATGTTCGGGGTGCAACGCGAAGGTTATACATATGAACGAAATCCCGAGTCTGAAGCCTACATCCCTGCAAATGAAGGAGACTTTTATTATGCTGGGGGATTCTTTGGGGGCTCAATAGAGGAAGTCTACAACTTAACAAACTTCTGCCACAATGCCATGATGAAAGACAAGGCCAAAAACATTGAAGCTCTTTGGCATGATGAGAGTTACCTAAATAAATATTTACTTCTTCATAAACCAACTAAAATTCTCTCACCTGAGTACTTATGGGATGACGATTTTGGCATTCCAGACTTTCTGAAGAGAAGACGCTTCCTTGCTGTTCGTAAAAACCACAATGAGATGCGGAACAGACGGTGACTTGCCTTCCTGTCATGAGAGTTTCCAAAAAATTGACTGTGTAAGCAAAGGGCTAAAAACGGGTAACTTTTTTTAGTTGTAAAATGTATATGTTTTACTATCATTATTTAAGTACTCGGTATGCTAAAGTACTGTAAAACATGTTTTTAAAGTGTAAAGTCTGGAGTGTTTATATTTTAATTTAAATACACCCCTTTTTAGTGTCCGTGTTAAAAAAATTAAATAAAAAAAGTTTCATATGATTTTATCTCTCCACTTCTAACATCCTAACCCTTCCTCTACCTAACCCTGGTATTAAACCTAACCTACACTTCATCCCCAAACCTAGCCCAAACCTCAAACTGAAATTGAGCACCAAACCTAACCTTATCTTAAGATAGGGCCTTAAGCCTAACCCTGAAGTCCTTTTTTTTAAATTCCTATCTTTAATCCCAATGACAACAATAACTTTAAACCTTTCCCCAACCCTGACTCTAAGTCTAAAACCACCCAAAACCATTTCCTAACTCCAGCCTCTACCATAACCCTACACCTGCCTTTTAAGTTTAACCCTCCTTCAATCCTTTTCCAAACCCCAGCTTAACCTTATTGAAATCTACAACTAACTTTTATCTCAAAGTGACTTCTTCATGAGAGAAGTATGGGGGCTGCCATTGCAGCCCTCCAGACATTGCTAGATTGCTGGCTGTGTCTGACTTCAAAATGTTTCAGTCACAGCCCTGGAGCAAACATGCTGTAAATTAGTGTCAGAACTCGTTTTCTTTACTTGTTTTTCCAGGTCAACGACTCGGACATCATTCAGGTCAAAACATTAGAATTAGTATAAATGCTGAGCAATGCTGATAAAGATCCTTTAACACCAATGATTTCCACTCCTGCTGGAAAAATAGGATTATCTGCAAGGGCTGTAAGTTTAGAGCTCATCAGTATCCCGCTGTCCATTGTTTTCGCCCTGATGACGAGGAATTCCAGACCCCCAAAACACGTTATATGTGCACATTTTCTTGTTGCCATTTCTGAAGCCAGTGAACAATATATGGACTCTTGAGATGATTACCTGGTGCTCTTTTTAAGTCTTCTTTCACAAAGGTATTAGAATGACAGCTAAGGAACTAGCATTTTTAAAGGAGAGTTTAGTGTCCCTTTAGCCCTAAGCCTATGCGAAACCTACCTCTTACTTTAACAGTAAATAAATCTCAACCCCAAACATTTTGTGAATCCTAAACCAACCAATACCCCTACTCTAAAAATGAATGGTAAACCCAAATTTAAACCCTAAAAAGCCCATGTCATGGAGGTAGTGGATTGGTGTGTTGCCAGGGGTTGAGGTGCTGGGTCTAGGGAACTGCCCAGTGTTCACTAGAGCACCCCACAAGGGATGATGGGCTTCTCTGTGGACAGCTCCCAGATTATGGCCCTCAGTGAAAAACAGCTAACAGCAGGCAGAAACAAATCCTGGTACAAAATCCGCAGGCAGGGTTGTGGTCAGACAGTCAGAAGGTCATAGCATCTGGATAACCTGATATCAAGGATCGTTGAGAATCAGGAAAAAGATCAGGCCAGGTGGGTAACAAGGATCATTGAGAAACAGGCAGAGAAGGTACACGAGTATCAAAACTGAAACAGAGATGAAGGTTACAGCAGCCTTGGAACAAATAATCAGAGAGATCTTTGCTCAGGCAACTCCTGAATTCTAAAAGATTAGGCTTAAAAGATAATTTACCTTTAAAACAAAGTGCATTATCCCTATGACCTCTAATCCATCCCACCCTCCACCTGCACCTATGCATACTTACCGAGTTACATCCTGTGGAAAACATCTCCGTTTCCTGGCCCCTGCCTGCTCAGTATATCCTTGTTGACTTCTATGGGGCTCGTCTTTTAACATCTTCCAAACGGGAGATTGTCTCATAGAAGTCAATAGGGATTTACTTCACAGGTGTCGCCAGGATATTAAACAAAGGGAGGTGTTCACTCCAGGATGTAAAACAATGGAGGCCAGGCCCATCGGAACTCGATAATGATCTGTGCAAGGGAAGGGAACATCAGTTAGGTACGCTTAAACAGTCCAAAAGGGTAAGTGCACTTTGTTTTAAAGTGCACTTATCCTTTAAATTGCTTTCCCAGACATGATCTCAGAGGAAGTGTCCAGCAGCCCTTATTGCTAGGAACCAGCAAGGGGAGTGCGAGCGCATCTGAATATGCAGGCTGAAATAGATCTATGCTACAAGAAAAAAAAAATACAAAAATACCTAAAAGTATCTAAAAGTATCCTTAAAATCACATTTGGATTCAGATGAACACTGCAAGCTCACCTCCTTTTATTACTGGGATAGCACTTAAAGTGCACCACAGCAATCAGGCTTATAAGAGTGTCACTCGTAACATGCTGATCACTTCACTTCACATGGATCTTCAAGCAATGTGCTGCGTAATAGTTCTTACTTAAAACAGTGCTGTGTATTTAAATCCAAGTCCGCATAACATAAATTCCACTAGAGATACAATATATAACACTATTAAAACATTTTTATCTATTTAGATATGAGGCAAGCAAAACGAAAAATTATTATGACGGTTGAGGTTGCAAGTGCCCTAAGGTTTTGGTAAATCCAATCTTACAGGGAGGCCTGTGGAAAATACAGTTGTCTCCACGCAGTTGGGATTGTGGTTGCTCTCGATGCCCAGGGGCCCAGTCCTAGGTTCGTGCGAGGAACATCGGGATGGTGCAGACGCAAGGTTTCAGGGAAAGGAAAAATTGGTGTCTTTTGACCTCCTCTGAAACCTTAGATCACCCATCCAGCTTCTATAAACTATCATCACACACACTCTTATAAATAACAGAATCTTCCACAGCTGGTATCGAACATAAAAACAAAGATAACATTAGGCAGATAATCATTCAGCTTCCGTGCATCTTCACCGTAACCCTACATACTCAAAAAGCAGAGAGCACCAGCATCGAAAACCAAATAATAAGACATCGACTGGAAGAAATATTAAAAGATACACTCTCCAACTTCTATACAACTTCTCCATACACCCATTCAATATATAGCGTAGGATATCAGTAACAGAGACCAGATCACAACCCCCTGATTGAGTGGAACAAAAAAAAGATTGCTATCTGTTTTGCGATATCAGCATTAAAGTCTAAAAAAAAATTACATTTTGTTCACAGCAAAAGATTGGAACATCAAAAAATGCATTTGATGACTTAATAAATATTCAGAAATTTGTATATCCCTAAATAAATATAAAACTATACATGTAATAAATAGAGCCCTACATAATTACCTCCTTAGTAGAATTATCATATGTACTTGTAATAATCATTATGCATATGTATTTGTATTAACATATATATACAATGGTTATATGCATAATAATCACTATGCATATGTATTAGAAAAATTATGTAACAACTAAATGTAACTATATGAAATGTTAGTGGTGAAGAGAATTATGTGAAAGAATCATATATGTAAATTGTGTGTGTGTGTGTGTTTAGTGTGTGTGTGAAAATAAAAAAATAATACTAAAAAAAAAGAGTTTAAATAAGAAAACATTTATAATCATGTTTGTACATAATGTATATTCATAGAATAATAAATAATGAAACTGCATTTGTCTCAAAGAGAATAATTAGAAAAACAAATGTTCATATAATGGTGTAAAATATATTTACCATGTATACTAATAAAATATTGCTAAATAATGAATAGGATAAATAGGATGATGTGTGTGTGTGAAGGAACATTATTTGTAACAGAGTAGATGTAGTATATTATTATTGTACCATGGGTAATTAATACTTCGACATGTGACTGTGACTGAAAGTAACACTAAACTCAGGAGTTAAATCCTAAAAATAAATTCTAATACCCTAACATTTAACAAAAATGTATCTTATTTGTGCATCACTCGGCTGTAGATCCTCAAATCATTTTGGAATTGGTACCAACGCCGTCCTTCCTTCTGTAGGGTCGCTACTTCTGTTCCCCATGGTTCCTGTATGTGTTGTAAGGTAGCCACCGCTCTAAGCTCGCTCCTGTGATAGACTACAATCTCAATACAAATTAGTAAAGTAAATGTGAGGTCGTAGTCCATCTTGAGAGTGATCTTGGAGTGATGGCTACTTTACAACACACACACAGGGACCATGGGGAACAAAAGTAGCCATCCTCCAGAAGGAAGGACAGCGTCGGCACCAATTCTGGCGTGGGGGGGGGGGGGGGGCGTGGCCAGGATGTGAAGCAGCGCGGACGTGACTGAGGGAGCTCCGCCGCTGCACTTACCTTTATCCTGTGTTAATCCTGACGATCCGGCTCCTGACTTACTCACATGAGCTCCGGTGGATGTCCGGTGCCGGGCGATATGCCCTCTAGGTCCGGCAAGCATGGCAATACACCCAAAAGAGGCTGGAGAAGATCCCAGCATGCGGCTCATGTCTCGCCGCCGCCATCTTGCCTTCCTCCCCTGCTGCCTGTGAGTGCTCACACCGGACCCTGTGCACGGGAGAAGCTGCAGGCGCTGCCGAAGCGGCACTGGCCCCTCCGGATCAGCCTGTCTCCCCATTGAAAGCAGGTGAGGAGATGGCTGAGACAAAATCCATCCTGGATGCCATAGAGGGCTGTAAAATCGCCCTCACAGCATTTTCTCCGAAAATAGAATGCGGCGCAACAATGTGCGCATAGTGGGCCTACCTGAAGGAGCGGAGGGCCAGAGGCCTGCTCAATTCGTGGAGACATTCTTTAAATCTGTGCTGGCCCTGGAAGAGCTCCCCCCCACCTTTGTGGTAGAGAGGGCGCATGGGGTGCTCACTGGGAAGCCTGTCCCTGGGGCCCCCAAGACCATTTCTGGCGCGCCTTCTCAATTTCCGGGAGCGGGGCAGGATACTGGCGGCCGCCAAAACGTACCCGGACCTTCGCCATGAGAATGCTTCAGTCCGCCTATATCCTGACTTTTCGGCGGAGATTCAGAAGCAGAGGAAAACCTTTGTGGAGGTGAGACACCGTCTCAGAGAAAAAGGCATCCAGTACAACATGTTGTACCCGAGTAGACTTCGGGTTCCCCACTCTGGCACTGTCCACATGTTTGATTCCCCTGGATCCGCTACTGAATGGTTGGATGCGCTGGGCTAAGCGCTTCCCAGCAGTTTATGCCTGTGGATTCTCCCCTTATCTGGCCTTCATGAGTTACTTCTGGAAGGGAACATCCGGAAATCGGCTCACCCTGCTAACCAGTTCCTACAGCGTTTGCTCGGGAGACAAATGCCGAACGGGCCGGTGTGCACACGCGCACACTGCCCGTTCAGCATTGCGGTCATCGGAAGCCCGCCCCTCAGGGGGGCGGGCTTGCGATGATCGCAAGTACGATCTGCCTGTCCAAGATGGGCAGATCGTACGTTTTTTAAAATTACTTTACAACCATCGCAAGACTAAGGTCTTGCGATGGTTGTAAAGTGTATGGGCACCTTTACTGTGAGGGGTTACAGTGTGGAGGCACCAACACCAAAGGCCCATGTTTACCACACCTGTGTGACCAGAGGCGGCTCTAGACTTTGTGAAGCCTTAGGCGAAACTCTAAACGTGAGGCCCCCACCTACACCCATAATCAGGGCTTGAAAAATCCACTCGTCCTCTCGTCTGTGACGAGAGAACGGTGGAGCCTGACGAGTAGCTTTCCGGCCGGCCGTTGTAATTACACAGCCGGCCGGGAGCTTTACATTCAAGGAATCGTGCGTCTCTAGAGATGCCCGACCACTTGTATAGGAGCAGGTGTCACTGCTTTGCCGGTCCTGAGATCCGCTGTGCCCGATGCGGCCGGGACCGGCACGGATGCTCTGTGACAGGAGATCAAAGGGGAGTTCTGTACACAATCTCTCTTTGATCTCCTCTCAGTCCCCGAATGCAGGAAGTGATGTATATTACACCACTTCCTGCATTCAGTGTCACTCTCCAGCTACAGAAGCTGATGAAGTAGATCTCTGGGGGCCCCTAGGTGACATTAGGGGTCTTGGAGACCCCTGATGTCTCCATAAAGAGGGCCTGTCATGTAAATTGGCTATCACATAGGGGAATCCTTAGCCCCCTATGTGATAGCAATAAAGTTGTGTAAAAAAAAAAGAAATTGCACCTATTGTGCCGCACATGTTACATATCGCCGCGAACGTCGCAGTGAGAGCAATAATTTTAGGGCCATTAATCACTTATAACATTAAACTGATGAGTGGTAAAAGCATTTTAAGGGGTAAGATGTAAGCAACGCGCAGAGGGCAGAAGTAAGGAACGCGCAGAGGGCAGAAGTAAGGAACGCGCAGAGGGCATAAGTAAGGAACGCGCAGAGGGCAGAAGTAAGGAACGTGCAGAGTGCAGAAGTAAGGTACGCACAGAGGCTCACATCCCGGCTTGAAAAAGAAGACTTGCTCTTCGAAACGCGTAGCCGCAACTGATCCAGCAACACCTACGTCCAGTGACCGTGTTCCACTTGTCCGCCTCCACTTGCTTTCTCCCCCGACACACCGCTCGTTGTCTCAGGCGTCCCGCTCATGCCCTCGAGCGTTGGAGTCTCACCGCCTTCACCGGCCCTCCTGGCTCCCCCGCTCGCAGTGTCCATTCCATTGGTGCTATTGACTTCATGGCACCGCCACGCCACCTCCTATCCCAAAACAAAGTGAGCCAGGCCAGATGCACTGGAACGCAGTCTTTATGGCGTGACTGGGTCCTGACAACAGTATTTTTAAAACAAGACTGATTTTTTTTTAAAGCATGTATTTTCCTTTTTTAAGGCTGGGTTCACACCTGGGCGGTTGTAATATGCGCGCCAAACACATGTTTTTGGCCGCATGGTTTTTGTACGTTTTTCTGTCCACGAAACACGCATTTGACGCGCGTTTTACTAAATCTAATATGCGGAAGTCAATGGATCCGAACGGAAATCCGCCCCAATGAAGCTCAAGTACTATTTTGAGCGTTGGGCGTTTTTCAGCGCTTCGATCAGCACTGAAAAACGCCCAGGTGTGAACACAGCCTTTGGAGGGGTGCTTCACTTATCTGAACTCCATGAAAGGTTACGGTGTGAAGGCAACACCAACACTAAAGGCCCAATTTTAAAGCACCCATTGTTACTTTCATCCGTCTGCAAAAGAGGCACCAGAATTTATCCAAAAAATCTCTAACCTTGTTCCGAGTGTCCTAAAATGTGGCCTCTTCATACAGACTGCCGCCCCAAGCAGGTGTTTACAAGATTAAGGGAAAATCAATTACCGGCAATTTAAATGTCATTTTTTTCTTTATAAATGTCATTTTTGCTGCAGCAAGTTCTACATCGTACAGATGTGCAACTCTACAGGCAGTTTAAGGGGACCCCCAGGCATGATATTTTTTTTTTTTTTGTTTAATATGTTTTTATTTTTGTTTCACAGTAATACATATACTTATTCATATATATAATTTTAAAAAAAATATAGAGTTGCATCTTATTGCATAGATAATATACATAACGTATTTAGTGGTCAAGAGCCATTCCATTATTTTTTTGCATTCCAGTCTACACATAGATATATTTAAAAAAAGAGAAACGAATAAATTCTCTCTCCACCACTTATATCATTCATCTCACAATCAATCATACTACCATTCTTCTTTGAGGGGAAGGGGGAACAATACTTTGTGAATTTGTGCATTACTTCTATAGTGTTACTCTCAAGCCTTACTAGAACCCCTCTCTTTCCTTCTATTGTGTACCTCACTCTATACTTGTGTTTACAAAATAACCACTTTAATGTCTGTAAACTATAACTACTACTTTGTGTGTACCATTATTCCTTTTCCCTTCACCTTTCCTCCCTTGTGCTTCTCTTCAATAATTGTGTCTTTTTCTAGTGCATTTTTCTTCTTACCTTAATGATGTAACATACCTTGTGTTATTTACCCTTTCCCATCTTATCTCTCTAGTCTCCCTGGGTGTT
>NW_017306827.1:410203-415182 GCF_000935625.1 Nanorana parkeri | reverse complement strand
TCCACATTACGATATGGCTCGAATACTGATTCCCAAAATGGCTGTATTTTTGGGCAGCTCCACCAAATGTGCAAGTACGTTCCCTCCTCAATACTGCATCTCCAGCATCTGTCCGACTTTCCTGGGATTATATGGTTAATTCTTTCTGGACATCTATACCATCTGGACATAATTTTAAAGTTTTTTTTCTTGATAGATTGAGGAGGTGACAGAGTAGTGTACCATTGTAAATATTCTTCCCCACTCCTCCCTTGATATATCTCTCCTCAGATCCTGTTCCCATCTCTTCATATATTTCGTATGTTCTTTGGCAACCTCCTCCCCCAACAGACCATAAACTACTGATATGACATGTGTAGTGGGCATATCTCGTACACATAATTTCTCAAACGGTGTAAAAGGTCTGTTCATGGAGTTACCTCCCCCAAGATGTCGCACATAATCTGAAACCTGTACTGCCTCCATCCACAATTTCCCCCTATTGTTTGCCTCTCTGGTATCAGTTCTTTTTTAATTTCTTCCTTTCCCTTCTCTAAAACCTGCCACATCTGTATAGGGGAGGTACTCACGATATTTATGAGGGTTCCCACCTGCATACCGGGTGTAAAATGTGGGTTTCCTATTATGGGAGTCAGTGGACCCGGTCTAGAAGATAAATTATATTTAACTATGATTCTATCCCATACTCGTAATGCTGATCTTACAAGAAATGGCAGATTAGAAATATGTAGTCTGTACTCTTTTGGCATCTTCTAATTTTACTATCTCTTTGTTTTGGCTATTATGCATCCAGTCAAGTATTCTTGATAATATTACAGCTTTATGGTATAACGCAAAGTCCGGCATGCCCAATCCTCCTCTTTATTTAGATCTCATTAACACTTTACCACTGATCCGTGGTGTTTTATTAGCCCATTACCAAACACACGAACCGCCTATGTTCGAGTCGAACTGTTGCTCGACTCAAACATCGAGCCCATCCCTACTAATATCATGCGACAAGAAATTGCAACTCTGGATACAGTCTGTGTACCCATCGCACTCAGAGCCGCTGCCCCAAAAATGGAGTCTGGGTGCAGCAGGTGTCAGCGGATGGCTTCTGACAAAATATTAGTAAAAGGATGGACACTGGCACTCCAAAGCCAGTTCAGTACGTGTTTATTAACGTACTAGTTGCAAGTAGAACACTCTAAACAATGTTTCGGGGTCTCACAGGATCCCCTTCATCAGGCAAACAAGTGATGCAATACAATTTTGGGGCGTTTTAATGTGACACTAAACTCAGCAGTTAAACTTTAAAAATTCTTTAAAGTACCTTAATTATTAACAAAAATGTACCTTATTTGTGTAACACTCAGCTGCAGAGGTTCAAATCATCTCTGAATTTGTGCGGACACTGTCCTTTTTTCTGTAGGGTGGCTACTTTTGTTCCCCATGGTCCCTGTGTGTGTTGTAAAGTAGCCACCACTCCAAGCTCACTCTTGTGATGGACTACAATAGTGAGATTGTAGTCCATCACAGAAGTGAGCTTGGAGCGGTGGCTACATTACAACACACACAGGGACCATGGGGAACAAAAGTAGCCACCCTCCACTAGGACGGACAGTGTCAGCACCAATTCAGAGATGATTTGAGGATCTACAGCTGAGTGATGCACTAATAAGATAGTTAGGTACTTGAATGCAATTTTAAGATTTTACTCCTGAGTTTAGTGCCACTTTAAGTAATATTGAGGCACAAAATGTGCATTTTAACATGTGTAGAAAAAAAACAAAAAAGGGCTATTGAATATGGTGGAAATTCGAACTGTCAATCACAAAAATAACAAACAAAACAGCATTTGTTTACCAACAAAAACAGCAGCAATTTAAAAGAACAGTATATGTAGTTCAGTAACTTTTTTAAATAATAAAAGTTTAGATGATATGTTCCTCAGTGTTTAGCTTAAGGTACACTTAAACTACATATTTAATATTCCCATTGACCAATCAGATTCCTTTTTTATACTCCCAGCCCCAGGTAATAAAGATGAAACCTGGTTGGTGACGGTGAAAGTTCTCTGGTTTTCAGGAATATTGATGTAATATTACCCACACGGCACTAGATGTCGCTGCATTTCAACTCGAATAAAGACGCATGCGCCGCAATTCCCAGTGAATCGAGTGCCTATCGGGTAGTCAAGAGTTCCACATTACGATATGGCTCGAATACTGATTCCCAAAATGGCTGTATTTTTGGGCAGCTCCACCAAATGTGCAAGTACGTTCCCTCCTCAATACTGCATCTCCAGCATCTGTCCGACTTTCCTGGGATTATATGGTTAATTCTTTCTGGACATCTATACCATCTGGACATAATTTTAAAGTTTTTTTTCTTGATAGATTGAGGAGGTGACAGAGTAGTGTACCATTGTAAATATTCTTCCCCACTCCTCCCTTGATATATCTCTCCTCAGATCCTGTTCCCATCTCTTCATATATTTCGTATGTTCTTTGGCAACCTCCTCCCCCAACAGACCATAAACTACTGATATGACATGTGTAGTGGGCATATCTCGTACACATAATTTCTCAAACGGTGTAAAAGGTCTGTTCATGGAGTTACCTCCCCTAAGATGTCGCACATAATCTGAAACCTGTACTGCCTCCATCCACAATTTCCCCCTATTGTTTGCCTCTCTGGTATCAGTTCTTTTTTAATTTCTTCCTTTCCCTTCTCTAAAACCTGCCACATCTGTATAGGGGAGGTACTCACGATATTTATGAGGGTTCCCACCTGCATACCGGGTGTAAAATGTGGGTTTCCTATTATGGGAGTCAGTGGACCCGGTCTAGAAGATAAATTATATTTAACTATGATTCTATCCCATACTCGTAATGCTGATCTTACAAGAAATGGCAGATTAGAAATATGTAGTCTGTACTCTTTTGGCATCTTCTAATTTTACTATCTCTTTGTTTTGGCTATTATGCATCCAGTCAAGTATTCTTGATAATATTACAGCTTTATGGTATAACGCAAAGTCCGGCATGCCCAATCCTCCTCTTTATTTAGATCTCATTAACACTTTACCACTGATCCGTGGTGTTTTATTAGCCCATTACCAAACACACGAACCGCCTATGTTCGAGTCGAACTGTTGCTCGACTCAAACATCGAGCCCATCCCTACTAATATCATGCGACAAGAAATTGCAACTCTGGATACAGTCTGTGTACCCATCGCACTCAGAGCCGCTGCCCCAAAAATGGAGTCTGGGTGCAGCAGGTGTCAGCGGATGGCTTCTGACAAAATATTAGTAAAAGGATGGACACTGGCACTCCAAAGCCAGTTCAGTACGTGTTTATTAACGTACTAGTTGCAAGTAGAACACTCTAAACAATGTTTCGGGGTCTCACAGGATCCCCTTCATCAGGCAAACAAGTGATGCAATACAATTTTGGGGCGTTTTAATGTGACACTAAACTCAGCAGTTAAACTTTAAAAATTCTTTAAAGTACCTTAATTATTAACAAAAATGTACCTTATTTGTGTAACACTCAGCTGCAGAGGTTCAAATCATCTCTGAATTTGTGCGGACACTGTCCTTTTTTCTGTAGGGTGGCTACTTTTGTTCCCCATGGTCCCTGTGTGTGTTGTAAAGTAGCCACCACTCCAAGCTCACTCTTGTGATGGACTACAATAGTGAGATTGTAGTCCATCACAGAAGTGAGCTTGGAGCGGTGGCTACATTACAACACACACAGGGACCATGGGGAACAAAAGTAGCCACCCTCCACTAGGACGGACAGTGTCAGCACCAATTCAGAGATGATTTGAGGATCTACAGCTGAGTGATGCACTAATAAGATAGTTAGGTACTTGAATGCAATTTTAAGATTTTACTCCTGAGTTTAGTGCCACTTTAAGTAATATTGAGGCACAAAATGTGCATTTTAACATGTGTAGAAAAAAAACAAAAAAGGGCTATTGAATATGGTGGAAATTCGAACTGTCAATCACAAAAATAACAAACAAAACAGCATTTGTTTACCAACAAAAACAGCAGCAATTTAAAAGAACAGTATATGTAGTTCAGTAACTTTTTTAAATAATAAAAGTTTAGATGATATGTTCCTCAGTGTTTAGCTTAAGGTACACTTAAACTACATATTTAATATTCCCATTGACCAATCAGATTCCTTTTTTATACTCCCAGCCCCAGGTAATAAAGATGAAACCTGGTTGGTGACGGTGAAAGTTCTCTGGTTTTCAGGAATATTGATGTAATATTACCCACACGGCACTAGATGTCGCTGCATTTCAACTCGAATAAAGACGCATGCGCCGCAATTCCCAGTGAATCGAGTGCCTATCGGGTAGTCAAGAGTAGATGATAGTTGATATCGTGGATCAGGATGCGGACTGGCTGCGGAATGGCTCTGTCCAGGGGACTGAGGTGCTGCCAGCGAGTGCTAGCCTGGGTGCCCGTTGTCATCATATCCCTGATTGTACTTTGGTCGTATTACGCCTATGTGTGTGAGCTTTGCCTAGGTAAGCAGAAAATGTCTTCACAAATGTATTTCTATGCGATATATAATAATGTACACTCCCTGCAGCCGGTATAGGAGGAAGTGACATTTCCGCCTCATTCAGGTGTTGTGATTTCAGACATTGTATCTAAGCCGAGATCGGAGGAGCTCATATATCATCGAGGACAGGAGAGAAGCCTTTCTTCTGTCTACGTAATAGTTTGTATTTTATTCTGCAAGGAGATTTCATTTGGACTGCTCAGTATGGATCAGTACTACAAACAGAATCAGAATATTGTTCATCACAGCAACATATTGACAATCGCAGGACACTATTGACAATCGCAGGACGCTATTGACAATCGCAGGACGCTATTGACAATCGCAGGACGCTATTGACAATCGCAGCACGCTATTGACAATCGCAGCACGCTATTGACAATCGCAGCACGCTATTGACAATCGCAG
>NW_017306827.1:383226-407556 GCF_000935625.1 Nanorana parkeri | reverse complement strand
CTATTGACAATCGCAGGACCCTATTGACAATCGCAGGACCCTATTGACAATCGCAGGACCCTATTGACAATCGCAGGACGCTATTGACAATCGCAGGACGCTATTGACAATCGCAGCACGCTATTGACAATCGCAGCACGCTATTGACAATCGCAGGACTCTATTGACAATCGCAGGACACAAAGCATTGTCTATTGCAGCAAAATGTTGACCATCTGTACAGACTGTCAGTCCTTTCTGCTATTTTTGTATATTCATTTTATTCCTCCCACATCTCTGCCTCGCTGTATGAAGCCGGTTTATTTTATGGCATTGTATCTATATTTATGTCTGTTTCCTCCCAAGGTGATAGAGTGCAGAGAAAGCTAGCATAATGTAAAGGAAATTGCTAAACCCCTACAGAGGTAATTGGTGACCTTGGATTTAGTGCAGCAGCATAGCAACCAAGTCATTAATGGCTAGAAAGCATTTGCTACAACTAGTATTGGGGGGGGGGGGGGGTGTGGGGGCTCTGGTTATGTGTCAGCAGTGTTGTTCCTTTTTAATTTTTTTGTCAAAGCAATGGAATTGATTAGGCTTGTCTAGTTAAATCATGTCTTTTTCTTTTTCCTTGTAGTGACTATAGAACATTCTTTAGAAAGAGGTAAGCCAGTGTCATTTTGGTGTATATTCCTTTTTATTGATAATTCAGTTTTTGTGAAACAAGATTTCCTTTAACACTTTTCTCTGTCTCCTATTTCCCTTCTACAGCTTTATACCTATTCATGTTTCATATAGTCTTTTTACTCTTTGTTTGGACGTACTGGAAAGCAATTTTTACTCCTGCCAAAGAGCCAACAAAAAAGGTGGGATTCTTCTATTGATACATTATGTACATTTATAGGGTCAGTACATGCAGAACTGATATTTCAAGTTGTTGCCATCTATCCATAATTGAAACACTCATTAGCTTTGTCTCTCTCTGGCAGTGGGATCTCTGTATCTGAGTTCTTAGCTGTATCTACCAGACGCAGCTATTACAGGACAGTTCCAGTCTTTGTGCTGATCTTTCCTTTACTGAATGCAGCACTAAGAATGAACATCTGTGGCAAGGGTAATGCTGTACTAGGAAGTTTATTGTGTTACTCTTGCGGCTGAGGACTCAAGAAGCTAGTGGATATGTCAGCTAATAAACATACACTATATGTATTCTTTTAGTTTTTAACAGTCTCACCCTTAGATGCACTTTCCATTCTTCATATCCTATATATCAAATCTAGTATTTAAAGGGATTCAGGAGATTGCCGTATTCTGCTTAAAGAGCCTTCCTCCAGTAGAGAATTTAGCTGATCAGTGCACACTCACCCAGTGAGGTATCATCCCCACAACAGACTTTTGTTGTTTTTTCTAAAGTATCTATAGCTTCCAGCACACACTTTCTTGCTCCCCCAGTGATATCTGCACTTTAGCACACACAGCTCACTCTCCAACATCCATATCACTAGAGTGTTTCCAGCACACACAGCTTGCGTTCCAGTATGCATCAGACCAGTATCCATGCCACCAGTGAGAGTTGCTTCCCAGTATTCCTGAGACCTGTGACAGCTTCATGCCAGTATACACAGAGATCTGCCACCACTATTTTTGGCACCCTTTCCCATATTCATGTCACTAGAGTATGCTTAACCCACACAGCTCACTTTAAAGTATGCATAACGTCAAAAGACATACACTCCAGTACACACAGCATGATTTTACAGTCTCTGTTACTACCAGTGAGACATGCACTTCAGCACACACAGCTCACTCTCCTGTATCTATGGTACCAGTGAGATTTGGACACAGGCGCATGCAGCTCTTTTCCCAGTATTCATGCCAGTAGTGAGGACCATAGTCCAGTGCATGCAGCTCACTCCCAGCAAGATCTATACTCCAGCACACACAGCCCACGTTCCAGTATCCCTCTAGTAATATAGATATAGGTATCCCTCTAGTAATATAGACCCCTTTAAACCAGTAGTAGCCAAACAGTTTATCACCTCTAAACACGTTTTTGTTTCCTTTACAATCACACATTTTTCTATACTGAGAAAGGGTACACTCCAATCCAATTTATCCTGAGCATCAATGGCGCGGTTTAGCTAATATATATTTTCTCACTTATTGCTTTTTTTTAGAAGCTATCACTCTAGGACAGGACTACAGAAACTTTCTCCTCTCCTATTTTCTATAACATTAAAGCGAGGGGGGTGTCTGTAATCCCCAGAGATAACTGGGAACCATGTAACTAATAAGAAGGCAGCACATAGTTATAAGCTGACAAGATTCCTGGCAAGGTCATCAGGTATTTTTTGCAGTTACTGAGCAGACATAACAAAACACTTTAAATTGTATATTTAACAAACTAAAGGGGAGCAAATAAAAGAAGTTCATTATTAGGTTTTAAAGGCACTTTAAAAACATGTTGGGCCAGAGTTTTGCTGTAAGACTTGGAACATGCATACAGTGCCATAGGCAATTGTTGCTATAATAACATTGCTTCTTGACTATTGCGTGAGAATGAATAATGCAGATTATGACTCTATGTATCACAGGCAATTATAATCAAATTCTAGTTAAATAATAGGATAATCGTAGCTAGCTTTTATAGCTGCTCATAATATTGAGCTACATAGTTTACCTGTTACTAACAAAAGATGTGTAGTTGTATAACTGAATTCATACTTGTGCTTTCAGTTTTTGCTGCCTTATGCTGAAAAGGAGCGATATGACAATGAGGAGCGCCCAGAGATTCAGAGGCAAATCCTTGCTGAATTTGCAAAGACGCTACCAGTTTACACCCGGACAGCAAATGGAGGTTAGCCAAGAACATATTATTTTAATATCTCTGACATAATAAGCCTCTATGTTGCCCAGTAGCAGCCAGTCACATTCAGTCTGTCGGAATACAGCTATGGTGCAATCCTTGGCCCTGCACTGTACTATTTACTGAGATGGGGAGGGTATAGTGTCAAGTGCCAGTGGGGTGGCAAGTCCAATGACTGCTGACTGATCTTTCACCAGCCTTCATTCTTAGTGAGACCAATCTAGGGACCCTTTCATACTTTTGTAATGTATGCTGTTTTGTTTTCATGCATTTTGGCATTTTAATGTTGGTTTCTAACACATATCGATACATACGCATGGTTTTTCATCAAAACTGAAGTGGCCTAAATAAGCTATTTAACGTCTTCAGCCTTTCAGAACAAATCAGGTTGAATGTGACTAACTACTCCTAGCTGTTGTCTGGCATTTTTTATTTCCTATACCCTTTAGCCTTGTTTTATTGATGACAGTGATTGTTAACTTTTGACCCATACCTATATATGTATTTCAGCCATTCGTTTTTGTGATCGGTGCCAGGTAGTGAAGCCCGATCGCTGCCATCACTGCTCTGTCTGTGGGATGTAAGTATCTTACTGCCATTCAGTTTCATTGTGCCGGTGCAGTTTAATACACTACTTAGAAGGTGTGTCCTTTCAAAACAGTGGTCTAAATGAGTCCTCCTTTCAGAGTTCTGCAATCTACAACTTAAGGTTTATTGTGATTAAAGTAAACCTGTCGGTTACATCAATGCTAGACGTATCTAACCATACAGTCTCATTGCCATGTAATGTTGTGTGCAGTACTTTATGGTAATTCTCTCTTATTCTTCTGGTGGACCTCTGAATCTTAGGGGCATACTATATGCAGGGTATTGACTTCTTCGTAACATAAAGTTATGTCTTGCCCTCCTCCCTTCCTACACCATTGAACAGTGCAATACCAATGGCTTGACTGCAAGTAGAGGCTTTTGTATTTTACTATTAAGTTGTACATCTCCCATGCAGGCAGAAGTGAAGTCTTTGTGTATAGTGCTTAATCAGGATGTAGGGGTGCCTTTTAAATACCCTCTGATTTCTGTGAACCACAGTGCTACAGTGTGCCTGGATGTTGGCAGTATTGCTCGTTTGAACACATAAATGTAGCTGACAGGATCACTTCATTCTTTTTATTTTCATCTTGTGAGGGTAAACGCACCCATAGATGTATATTAACTTGATATTCATAGCATTTTTTTTGTTCCCACAGGAGTAGATGTTGCTTGGGTCAGCTTTTGTTTAATTGATACCCTCAGTAGGGCTCTGATGTTCACATTAAAGGAAACCTGTGCCAAGAGAAATATGGACGGTGGCATTGCTGATCCTCTGCTAAGAATGCTGTTTGTCTGTCTCTAGTTTTAGACTATGACCCTGGAACCCACACACAGATTATAAAGTGAGAGGGAATTCAGACCTTCAAATCCACATGCTTGCTACAGACCAATGCATCAATATTGAATCCATTTGGTCAGCATCACAGCTGGCATTTTCAGTAGGAGAGATCAACAATGCCAGCCTCCATATTTTTTCAGTAGAGGTTATTTGTAACAGAAACATAAAGAGGCATAATTGGGCCAATTTTCTCACCTATTCCTGTTTCTTCACTACCAATTCCTGTTGAGAGAGTTGCCACATTTTATAATCGAAATTTGCAACATGCAATCGCCTGTAGAGTCCTTTGTCACTGCCGACCTGTGTGTTTGGCACAATTATAGGACCGCCAGTGTTACTTTTATTGTTTCACATTCCAGTGGAAGACCTGCTGCCCTTAATTCATCTTGTTCTTGCCTTACACGTTAACTGCACGTTCTATTCTCTACAAATGAAGATATCAGCCTGGTAACCAACTTTCCTACTGTACCTGGCTGCACAAAATGTAAATCTTATGAATAGCAGGGGATTGAGGTTGAGTACTAATTAATATAGATATTACCCGAATAGTCATATATTGTGTTACTGGAAGGATTAGTATCTTTTCATGCCTTAGGGTAAACCCTTCATGAGAACGATATAGTGGACATGGCTGACGACATCATGAAAATGCTACTTTTCTGGCTATTATACTGGTCTATTAGGTTAAATACTTTGCATCATTGATTCAGAGCAAATATACAGAACAAAAACGTTTAAAAAACATTGCTCATCTGTATGCTTTTTCTGGCTTCATGACAGTCAGGCAACTAGTATTTAAAGAATGAAGCTGTCAGTGGCAGTCTCCATGTTTCTTTCAGGAAATTTTTCCTTTTTTTTGTTGCTAGTATATTTAAACTTCTCTTTATCTTGCCATAGGTGTGTCTTGAAAATGGACCATCATTGCCCATGGTATGTATCTGGAATAATTCTTGTATTATGCACTTTGCAAAGAAAATGCCACCCAAAACTGAAGCGTCCATAGTTGATTCTCCGGACAAAATCTTTTTCTGAAGTTTTATACGGTTATAGAGTGAGAGAGGGTTAGAACCCCTGTCATGGGCATCACAGAGAGAAGACTTGATTTTCTTTGTAATAGAGTTTAGGCTTCAAGTTGATTTATTTGTCCATTGCTAAAACCATCAAAGTTAGCTCAGCAATTCTGAGCTCTATACATAAAAATGCTAGTTGCCTGTCCGTAATGATTACCACCCTGTTCACTTATTAAGAGTCGCTGACCCAGAGAAAGTATCAGGACTTCTGATTTTCCTGGCCTACATACTTGTTTTGATATGGGGGAACACGAGTTGGTCAGCATTACAGACAGCGTTTTCAGCAGTAGTTACCTTTACCCATATCTTTAAAATAACAACAAACACACCTTTTTAGAAATGTTTAGTAATGACAATTTACAAACACATTCTAGATAATTGCCGGCTTTGAATTCTTTGCATACCTTATTTCTCCTTTCTTTCCCAGTCTTCTGACAGTGGCCATGTTTATTAAGGGCATATTACTAGCTTTCCTATTACTTCCTGGATTTCTGGCACATGTGACTAGGACATGTGACCATGCACATCATCTCAGGGGAGGAAAATGCCTTTCACTGAGATTAGATTTCCCAGCAATGCTCTGCTGATAAGGCAATCCCAGTGTGCATTGCTTTGGCAAACTGAAGTCATTTGCCCTTTTCAAAGCAGGAAGTGAATGTTCTGCAAGTGTAAGTATTTCAAAATCACAGCATTTTACACTTGACATGTCTATGTTATTATTAATATCATACATACAGGGATGCACCGGTAGAATTTTGAGTCTAAAGGTCTGCTTTAATAGTGGCAGTCCCCATATTTCATGACAGGTTTACTTTTTATGTTTAATCATTTTTTTTTTTTTTTTTACAACTCTAATTTCAAGTATTTTTGGGAGGGGGACATTAAGGACAGCTTTAAGTTACTGTTACCTGTGAGCATTAAAAGGAACCAGTCAGGGTAGATGCTCCGAGGCTCTGATTCTTCTCCTTCCTTCGTTGCCTGGTGAGTCACTGACCTAGAGACTTTCCAGGTCTTACTTGATGAGGATGACAATGCTGGAGGCACAAGCCAGCAGCAGCAGCTTCCATGTCCATCATGAGGGGCTCCTATCCTCTGTATAATATATTAATAATTTCAGGACTGGATAAGTCATCACTCTTTTAGTATTTCCGTGGGCAATATTTTATGATCTGCGGTGAAAGTTAGTTTTTTTTTGTTTTTTTTTTAAAGTTGCGGGTAGGACAGGTAGTTGGTTAATATTTTAAAGAAACACTAAACCAGCAGTGGCTAATAGATATGTAAAAGCTTCTAAACATCAAACAAGTGTAAATTATTTACCATGGCATGCATATGTCGGTGACCTAAGCATGTAATTGCCTGCAGTGTTTACTGCAATTACAACATTGGGATTTTACTTAACCAGCACACAGAAACCAGAGCACACACTGATCTGTCTCCTGATGCCTATCAATCCATCTCAAGATATCTATACACTGAGTGGCCAGATTATTATGACCACCTGACGTTTCTGGGCAAATTAGCTATAATTTTGCGCTGAAGTTGCTAGAGGGCCAGACCATTATAAATAGGGAAGCAGGTTGTTTACCACGACAGTAGAAGTGATTTATATGGGTAGAAGATGGAAGATATGGGTAAACAACGCGATTTAACAGCCTTTGAACGTGGGATGATTGTTGGCGCTCGGAGACATGGAGCGAGTATCAGCAAAACAGCAGAATTCGTTAAATGTTCAAGAGCAGCTGTTGTTAAAGTGTTTAAAGACTGGACTGTCAGCCGAAAATCTGGGTCTGAACGTGCGAATTGTGGCCGTCAGCGACTAGTCAATGTTAGGGCAGAACGGAGAGTGGCAAGACTGGTACAAGGCAACAGTGCATCAAATGACTGCAGATCTTAATCAGGGATCCTCTCAAATGATCTCTGAACGCACTGTTCCCGTACACTGCATCGTATGGGATATGGAAGCCGAAGGCCTGTTCGAACACCTTTGATTTCTGCAAGATAAAACGTCTCCAATTCGCACAGGAACACAAGGATTGAACAGTCGAGCATTGGAAAAAAGTAATGTGGTCCGATGAATCACGTTTCCAGTTGCATCATGCAGATGGCAGAGTGAGAATTTGTCGGGAACAGCATGAAAGCATGCACCCAACATGCATGAGTACAACCCTTCAAGCTGGTGGGGGCAGTGTTATGGTTTGGGGCATGTTTTCCTGTCATGATTTGGGCCCTTTAATTCGTGTGGAACAACGTCTGAATAGCACAACATACCAAAGTATCGTTGCTGATCAAGTTCATCCTATCATGTTGATGGCGTATCCCAATGGAGATGGCTTCTTTCAACAAGACAATGTGCCATGCCACGGTGCTCGCATTGTGCAGGAGTGGTTTCAAGAACATGAGGGAGAATTTACCTTGCTTAGGAGGCCCCCACAATCACCAGATCTCAATCCAATTGAGCATTTGTGGGGCGAAGTTGAAAGAGCCATCAGGCAGCTGGTTACACAACCATCAAATCTCGCAGAACTGGACAGTGCTATTCATCAGGCATGGGTTCAGATTCCTTGCATCACCTTTCAACATCTCGTGGACACAATGCCAAGAAGAATCGCCGCAGTATTGAAGGCAAAAGGTGGGCTAACGAAGTACTGATGGGGTGGTCATAATAATCTGGCCACTTAGGGTATAGGGCTCCGTTGACATATGGGCATCTCGTGAACGTGTACAAACGGGGAATGCCCATGCGTTGCCATCACAGGTGTTAGAAACTGCACGTACACACAGGGTACTTCATTTCCTCTTTTGGCGCGCGCCCAGGCACCCAATTGGGCCACTCCCCAAGCCTGCGACTGCCAGGGCGACGCATGTTAACACGATACTATGGTGTGAATGGAGGCTTACTGATAAACTTTTATGATTGTACATACATAAGCATATGATATTCCCTGCAAAATGTATCATAAATTGTCTCTTTCTATGTTTTTAAAACATATAACGATTTTGAAACCCCCTCAAAGAATGATAGTATATTTATTAATCTTCTATCAAATGAAAGTTATTTCTCTCTAGATAAAAAAACTCATACACAGAAATTAAAAAGAGACTTTAGCCCCCTGTCTGTCCATAAAATGGTGCAACTTGTGACATATTTATGTTCCTGTCGGTAAGGTGTGTGTAAAAAAAAAAAAAAATCTGTCTCAGAAATACCTCACTTAATCCAACATGGAAAAGCTCATCTTTACTTCCACTTTTCTTATCACCGATATGGCGGTACTTGTTCATGAATTTGTTGCAGCCATAGTGCCAGAATGTAAAAAGTGTTGTCCCCATCTTCCACAGTAAAACATTGGAGTGATAGATCCACTCACCAGACAGAAATGCAACTTCCAGCAACATTTTTACAAAGAGACTTCTTCAGCATTGTGTTAGTAGTTGTATTTTCCTCATGACTGGCAGGAACTCAACAGCCAATTTTGGTTTTTGTTCCCCTGCGGCCTACATGCTAGGCAGCCAGTGCTCTTCACCTTGCTAATAGTGTGGTGCACCTGTCATCCTGTGACCGCAGCGCTGAACACTGAAAAATGGCCTGGCCAGGTAGGGGATCTAAACACCTGGTCTTCAAGCAGTTAAAGAGACAGATAAGACAAGATCTTTCTTGAAAAGCCAGAAGGTGTTGGTTTGATACGTTACATTACAGTGAAGAGAAACCAAATAAATCTCGGAATGTGTTTCCACTATACATTGTTAATTGGAATGTGCAACTTGATGCACATCTTGTAGGTCTTGCACATTACATGATCATTAATAATTTGGCAGGTATCCAGTGATGTGTTTAGTTTGGTGAATAGTCACAATGTTCTGTTCTTTATAACCTCTTGTTATACAGGGCTGTAGTAATACTGCACAGAACAATAGGTGTAATTTACTATTTAAAAGGCTCAATGTGTCTCCTTTCCTTTTAAATACTTCACATAGCTTTTAAATGAGACCCTCCTGCTAAATTGTTGATTTTGCTTTGAGTGACGGCAGCCTGTGCATTTTTTTTTCTTTTCCTTTTTTTTTTTTTGCAGTTATTTTGCAAATGTATTTTCTTTGCAGTTAGATGTAAAAAAAATGTCCCCCTTCCTCTTGTAATCTCTGTTCCTTCTTTTCTGCTTTCTCTAAGTCTGTCTGAATTTGGTTTCTGGCTATCTGACTTGAGTGGAAAACACATTATTACCCAAGAAACCACAGCCTGTTTAGCAAATGAAGGAGATTGCTAAAGGAATTTAACATCTTAGCATTGGATCCAAGCAGCAATCCTATAGAGGATAGCATATATTAATATACGGTTCTGCTCAAAAGTTTGCATACCCTTGGAGAATTGGTAATATACTGTATGTACCCTTAGTAAAGAAAACATGTGAGTGAGCAGGCAAAACACATTTCCTTTATTTCTTATGGGATTCATATTCAACTGTAGGCCATAACAGAATGGCACAATCATAAAACAAAACATGGCAACAAATAAAAACAATTCAATGGCCTCTGTTCAAAAGTCTGCATACCCTTAGTTCTTAATACTGTGTATTGCCCCCTTTAGCATCAATTGTCTGTGAGGCCCTGAATTCTTGCAGGAGGTATAGCTGCCCATTCGTCTTGGCAAAATGCCTTTAGGTCATGCAAAGTCTTTCATCGTCTTGCATGAACTGCACGTTTAAGATCTCCCCAGAGTTGCTCGGTGGTATTAAGGTCAAGAGACTGATGGCCACTCCAGAACCTTCACCTTTCTCTGCTGCAACCACTGGAGGGATAACTTGGCCCTGTGCTTTGGGCCATTCTCGTGCTGGAAAGTCCAAGAACTTCCCATGCGCAGCTTTCATGCAGAACAATGCAAATTGTCTGCCAGTATTTTCTGATAACTCCCCAAAACATCAGTGAGCCGCCATTATGCTTCACAGGGGGATGATATTCTTGTCGCTATAGGCCTTGTTGACCCCTCTCCAAACATAGTGCTTATGGTTGTGACCAAAAAGCTCTATTTTTGTCTCGTCACTCCAAATTACAGTGTGCTAGAAACTGTGAGTTGTGTCAAGGTGCTGTCGGGCATATTGTACCTGGACTTTTTTTGGCATTGGCACAGTAAAGGCTTCTTTCTGGCAAATCGGCCATACAGCTCATTTTTGTTCCAGTATTGTCGTATTTTGCCCACACCCTATTTTTCCGGAGCAGCCTGTATTTCTCCTGAGGTTACCTGTGGATTTTCTTTGTATCCGGAACAATTTTTTTGGCAGTTGTGGCTGCATCTTTCTTGGTCTACCTTACCCTTGGTTATTTTCTTTTGCCCATGGCCCAGTATCTAGCCTGCTCAGTGCATCCACGTGAGAGCTAACAAACGCATTGACTATTTATACACAGACACTAATTGCAATTTAAAAAGCCACAGATGTGGGGAAATTGAGCTTTAATTGCCATTTTAACCTGTGTGCGTCTGTAACAAGGCCAAACATTCTAGGGTATGTAAACTTTTGATCAGGGCCATTTGGGTGATTTTCTGTTAAGATTTTAAGGAGCCAAACAACTATGTCATAATAAATGGCTTCATATGATCACTATTGCCAAAAGTATTGGGACACCTGCCTTTACACGCACATGAACTTTAAGGGTTAGTTCACACCATAGGCAGTGCGTTCCGGGCTGAAGGGTGCGTGGCGGGCCATTGAAGTGAATGGCACCGTAGCCACGCCCTGCGGCCACATTATGATCGCCCGCACGGGATTGCAAGGCACATTGTGCCTGCAATGCGGTCCGGTGTGATCAAAATAGTGCTAGCAGCATTTTGATCGCACCGGACTGCACTGCAGGCACAATGTGCCCTGTGATCCCATGTGGGCACGGCCACGGTGCCATTCACTTCAGT
Organism: Nanorana parkeri; assembly: GCF_000935625.1. Classification (NCBI taxonomy): domain Eukaryota; kingdom Metazoa; phylum Chordata; class Amphibia; order Anura; family Dicroglossidae; genus Nanorana; species Nanorana parkeri. The sequence continues at coordinate 396,319 of NW_017306827.1, read as the reverse complement.
GGCCCACCACACCCCCTCCTGCCCGGCAAAAAAGTAAGCCGGCCGCAATGCAAGGCAGTGCATTCCGGCCAGAAACGGACCGGAACACACTGCTTCTGGTGTGAACTAACCCTAATGGCATTGCAATCTTAGTCCGTAGGGTTCAATGTTGAGTTGGCCCACCCTTTGCAGCTATAACAGCTTCAACTCTTCTGGGAAGGCTGCCCACAAGGTTTAGGGGTGTGTCTATGGGAATGTTTGACCATTCTTCCAGAAGCGCATTTATGAGGTCAGGTACGATGTTGGACAAGATGGCCTGGCTCGCAGTCTCCACTCTAATTCATCCCAAAGGTGTTCTATCGGGTTGACGTCAGGACTCTGTGCAGGCCAGTCCACCCCAAACTCGCTCATACATGTCTTTATGGACCTTGATTTGTGCACTGGTGCACAATCATGTTGGAACAGGAAGGGGCCATCCCCAAACTGTACCCACAAAGTTGGGAGCATGAAATTGTCCAAAATGTCTTGGTATGCTGATGCCTTAAGAGTTCCCTTCACTGGAACTAAGGGGCCAACCCCACACCATAATTCCCACTCTACCAAACTTTACACTTGGCACAATGCAATCAGGCAAGTACCGTTCTCCTGGCAACCGTCAAGCCCAGACACATCCATCGGATTGCCAGACAGAGAGGCGTGATTCGTCACTCCAGAGAACATGTCTCCACTTCTCCAGAGTCCAGTGGCGGCGTGCTTTACACCAATGCATCCGACGCTTTGCATTGCACTTGGTCATGTAAGGCTTGGATGAGCTAACTAAGGGGCCAACCCCACACCATAATTCCCACTCTACCAAACTTTACACTTGGCACAATGCAATCAGGCAAGTACCGTTCTCCTGGCAACCGTCAAGCCCAGACACATCCATCGGATTGCCAGACAGAGAGGCGTGATTCGTCACTCCAGAGAACATGTCTCCACTTCTCCAGAGTCCAGTGGCGGCGTGCTTTACACCAATGCATCCGACGCTTTGCATTGCACTTGGTCATGTAAGGCTTGGATGCAGCTGCTTGGCCATAAAAACCCATTCCATGAAGCTCTCTACGCACTGTTGTTGTGCCAATCTGAAGGCCACACAAAGTTTGGAGGTCTATAGCTATTGACTCACTGCAGACAGTTGGCGACTTCTGCGCACTGTGCGCTTCAGCATGCGCTGACCCCACTCTGTCATTTTACGTGGCCCACAGCTTCGTGTCTGAGTTGCTGTTGTTCCCAGTTGCTTCCACTTTGTTATAATACCACTAACAGTTGACCGTGGAATATTTAGTAGCAAGGAAATTTCACGGATGGACTTATTGCACAGGAGGCAACCTATCACGGTACCACGCTTGAATTCACTGAGCTCCTGAGAGCGACCCATTCTTTCACAACTGTTTGTAGAAGCAGTCTGCATGCCTACATGCTTGATTTTATACACCCGTGGCCATGGAGGTGATTGGAACACCTGAATCAAATGATTTGGAGGGGTGTCCCATTACTTTTCAATATAGTGTATATATAATAAAATCTACAATTCATAAAATGTATATTTGTGTATAAATGTATATTTTACATGTATTTACAGTTTTTCAATTATTTTTCAGGGTGAACAACTGTATTGGATTTTCTAACTATAAATTCTTCTTGCTGTTCCTGGCATATTCCATGTTGTACTGTTTCTATATCGCTTCCACAGCTTTTAAGTACTTCCTTCTTTACTGGTCGGTAGGTATTTTACTGTCTATAGTGCATGCTCCATTTGAGTTGTTTTGTGACTCTTGGTATCTTTAAGACTGTTTCAAAAGAGTTTTGTAGTTTTGCTACAATGGTAATAGATATGCTTTAGTCGTGTACTTCTACCAGTACACAACATATATGACAAAACATTGTTTTACATTTTTACCATGGAACTGATTGGCCATAACAAAAAAAAATCAGGATCTTGGCTTTGGAAGGATGGGATGTTTATAATTTATTAACCACACATATTTCATGTTGTGTAACTTACAGAAGAGTTGTTTTGATCCCTCGTTCACACCTGACCGTTTTGTAGCGCGTTCTACGCTCGACGAACGCTCTACAAAACGGTCAAAAATATAAATTGCATTGTAGTCAATGGCCTCGTTCCCACCTTGCCGTATTTCTGCCCGTCCCTAACGCCCTAAAAAATGGCCCACGCCTGAAAAGGTCCAGGTACTACTTTGGGCTGTTTTGTAGGGCGTTTTCCATTGGGATACAGCCAAGTAGCCTTCGGAATCGCGCGACGGTCGCGCATATTACAATACGCCTAGGTGTGAATGGGGCCTTAAAAGGAAAATATTGAACTCTGTTTTATAGGCCCTGTTGTGTAACATCAATGTAGACAGTTAATAATTATTCTAAAGATAATTAAAATACGTGCCCCATTGCTGTCTTTGAAATATGTTTTAAACGTATACTCGCATTAAAATATTTAAATTAACCCTTGAGATGCCTAAAGGAAGCATGGCGTACTGCTCAGTTTTTTTTATTGTGTACCTCACCTCCTTGGTGAGCTGGAGACCACTGGAGGTAATATTAAGATGGAGAGTGGTTTGAAAGAGATCAGAAATGTCCATTTCTGTCGCCCCTGCTGAGACTGAACCCAAAAGTGCTCAGTATGAGCACTTGCGGATCATAGCTGCCAATGTCCTGGCACAGATGCTGGGTGCAGTAGCAGATCTCATCGGATTGCCAGACAGAGAGGCGTGATTCGTCACTCCAGAGAACATGTCTCCACTTCTCCAGAGTCCAGTGGCGGCGTGCTTTACACCAATGCATCCGACGCTTTGCATTGCACTTGGTCATGTAAGGCTTGGATGCAGCTGCTTGGCCATAAAAACCCATTCCATGAAGCTCTCTACGCACTGTTGTTGTGCCAATCTGAAGGCCACACAAAGTTTGGAGGTCTATAGCTATTGACTCACTGCAGACAGTTGGCGACTTCTGCGCACTGTGCGCTTCAGCATGCGCTGACCCCACTCTGTCATTTTACGTGGCCCACAGCTTCGTGTCTGAGTTGCTGTTGTTCCCAGTTGCTTCCACTTTGTTATAATACCACTAACAGTTGACCGTGGAATATTTAGTAGCAAGGAAATTTCACGGATGGACTTATTGCACAGGAGGCAACCTATCACGGTACCACGCTTGAATTCACTGAGCTCCTGAGAGCGACCCATTCTTTCACAACTGTTTGTAGAAGCAGTCTGCATGCCTACATGCTTGATTTTATACACCCGTGGCCATGGAGGTGATTGGAACACCTGAATCAAATGATTTGGAGGGGTGTCCCATTACTTTTCAATATAGTGTATATATAATAAAATCTACAATTCATAAAATGTATATTTGTGTATAAATGTATATTTTACATGTATTTACAGTTTTTCAATTATTTTTCAGGGTGAACAACTGTATTGGATTTTCTAACTATAAATTCTTCTTGCTGTTCCTGGCATATTCCATGTTGTACTGTTTCTATATCGCTTCCACAGCTTTTAAGTACTTCCTTCTTTACTGGTCGGTAGGTATTTTACTGTCTATAGTGCATGCTCCATTTGAGTTGTTTTGTGACTCTTGGTATCTTTAAGACTGTTTCAAAAGAGTTTTGTAGTTTTGCTACAATGGTAATAGATATGCTTTAGTCGTGTACTTCTACCAGTACACAACATATATGACAAAACATTGTTTTACATTTTTACCATGGAACTGATTGGCCATAACAAAAAAAAATCAGGATCTTGGCTTTGGAAGGATGGGATGTTTATAATTTATTAACCACACATATTTCATGTTGTGTAACTTACAGAAGAGTTGTTTTGATCCCTCGTTCACACCTGACCGTTTTGTAGCGCGTTCTACGCTCGACGAACGCTCTACAAAACGGTCAAAAATATAAATTGCATTGTAGTCAATGGCCTCGTTCCCACCTTGCCGTATTTCTGCCCGTCCCTAACGCCCTAAAAAATGGCCCACGCCTGAAAAGGTCCAGGTACTACTTTGGGCTGTTTTGTAGGGCGTTTTCCATTGGGATACAGCCAAGTAGCCTTCGGAATCGCGCGACGGTCGCGCATATTACAATACGCCTAGGTGTGAATGGGGCCTTAAAAGGAAAATATTGAACTCTGTTTTATAGGCCCTGTTGTGTAACATCAATGTAGACAGTTAATAATTATTCTAAAGATAATTAAAATACGTGCCCCATTGCTGTCTTTGAAATATGTTTTAAACGTATACTCGCATTAAAATATTTAAATTAACCCTTGAGATGCCTAAAGGAAGCATGGCGTACTGCTCAGTTTTTTTTATTGTGTACCTCACCTCCTTGGTGAGCTGGAGACCACTGGAGGTAATATTAAGATGGAGAGTGGTTTGAAAGAGATCAGAAATGTCCATTTCTGTCGCCCCTGCTGAGACTGAACCCAAAAGTGCTCAGTATGAGCACTTGCGGATCATAGCTGCCAATGTCCTGGCACAGATGCTGGGTGCAGTAGCAGATCAGGAAACCCCGTGACGAAGAAGCAGTACTTTGACTGACGTTTATTCCGTCATGCAACGCTGTACTGAAATGTATTTTATGCAATTTTTTGGGGACAGATAGAGCTTTCTTTTGCTGGTATTTAAACACCACTGGGGTTTTTATTTTTTACTATACAGGTATTCCTCACTTAACGACCGAGTTCCGTTCCTACGACCAGGTCGTTAAACGGATTGGTCGTTAAGTGAGGAACTCTGTACAGTACTGTATAGCGTTGCCGATGTACAGTACCGAACAGTGTACTGTACATCGGGCAATGGAAATACTTACCGGGACCTGCAGTGAAGATCGGAGGATGTCACTTCCGCCGGCGACACGTCGCACTGACGCTGACGCGCAAGGTCGGAGGTCGATCGGCGGTCCGTCGTAAGTGCGAGTGGTCGCAAAACAGTTAAGTCGGTAAGTGAGGAACATCTGTAATTAGGAAAAATGACAGAAAATTTTGAAAAAGAAAAAGGTTTTTTTTTTTTACATTATGTTAGGAAACATTTATTATTACCCAGTTTTTTGGTAAAATATAAAAGACGGGGTCACGTCGGGTAAATAGACACCAAACATGTCAAGCTTTAAAATTGCACGCACCCGCGAAATCGCAGAAAACTAACATACCCAAAATTGGCCATAGGCGACACTTTAAAAGCTTTTACCGCTCATCAGTTTAGTGTTATCAGTGATTGATGGCCCTACAATTATTGCTCTCACTCCGACGTTCGCGGCGATATTTAACGTGCGGCGTAATGGCCGCAATCGTCTTTTTTGCACGTATGCGCCCCCAACGCATGTTTTTTATGGGTAACTTTAAACTTTGGGGGGGAACCCACATTCCCCCCCCCCCCACTAAACTTTATTGCTATCACATACGGGGCTAATTAAACTCCCCTATGTGATGGCAAAATATGTGACAGGTCCGCGGAAGGGGGGGGGACCGATCGGCACCCATACACACGATCCGCCGTCTCTACAGCCGGCGGATCGCTTGTATGGTAACAGGCATCGCTGCCTGTTTTTAAATATCTGCCATTTCCCGCTCGCGCGCTGAGCAGCGCACGCGACAGGGCGTGTCTAAGCGGATGTCCTAAAGACGCACGCTCAGATCTAGAGAGCTTCCGGCCGGCCATTTTTTTTACTAGGGCCGGCCCGGAGGCAGTTAATGGGACTTCCGGTATCAGCGAGTACCGGAAAAAAAATATCAGTACTCCTACTCGATACTGAAAAAATGGTATTGGTGCATCTCTAATATATAGCCCTATCTGTCCTCTAAAAAAACAATTTATAATATGTGTGGGTGCACATTGTAAGAAAGTATATTACTGCTGTGGAAGCAAAAATTTTAAAAGGGTGTTGGTCATTAACGAACAGAAACTAAAAACAAGCTCAGTCATGGTTGGTTAAATGAGTACAGGTATAGGAAACGTCTGTGGTACATGTAGTCATATTGTTTAGCTCTTTAAATGCAATAAGACAATAGCAAAATGTTAATGTATATCTTAAATCTAGGAACAAATAATTGTTATATTGCAGCTTACCAGTCCTTCGATATGGTGACTCTTCCATAAATACAGTGGGGGAGTAAGTGTAGCCACCCAGGGATAGGAAGTGTGTTAATCACAGGATCACTAGGTGAAAATAAGGGGGGGGGGGGGCCTGAAAAAAGGAGAAGGAATCCTGGCATCTCATCTTGTGACTGGTAAGCTGCTATACATATCATTTTTGGGTTTAGGGTTCGTTAACACCAGATGCAGTCTGTTCCATTTGGCAACTGCATCAAAATTACGTCACACTGCTTTCCAATGTGATTTCTGGTATTCTGTTCACACCAATGCTGTCCGTTCTGATGCAGTCATAAAAAAATACTGCTTGCCCCATTTAAGCTGCACCTGATCGCAACGGAATGTATGCAAACGTACTGGACTGCACCTGAAAGCCACTTTAGATTTTAAGAAAAAAGCTGCAAAACGCATTGCACTGCCGCTGCGCAGACACCCACAGTTCTCGTGGGAACTAGCCCTCAGATGCACTTGAAGAGGATGTCATTTAATAGGCAGAGGTGCACAGTAGGCACAAGTGGGTTGAATCTAATTTTTGTTTTGTTCTTACAGGGTGATCTAACAAATAATCGTGCAAAATTCCATGTCCTTTTCCTGCTTTTTGTTGCTCTGATGTTTTTCTTGAGCCTAGTGTTTCTCTTTGGATATCATTGCTGGTTAGTGGGTCTAAACAGAACCACCCTTGGTAAGCTTTTAAACCTTTTTATTACCATTTGTGAGGCATAATGACTCAAAAGCCTGTCTTTGGAAAAATGTACATTTGCTTGAAAAGGTCAATGTAGCATTTAAAGCCTTTGGGTACCCCCGCCCCCCATTATGGAGATTTAAGTCCACTCTCCACAAAATGGAGGTTGTACAGACATTCAGTGCAAATAGCGGTGACATTTTTTTTTTTCGTTTTGAGTTGCTGAGGAGCAGCAAAACCTCTTATTTTGACTTGTCTGCACTTTTAGCCCCACTGTGTTCTAGCGCACTGGGGGCAACTTCCAAAGTCTGAGTTTGGGTCAGGACTTTGGTAAACAGAGAAATGGCAAATGTTGGATGCACTGAGCATAATGTATTGTTTTTATTTAAAGAAAAATCCTTTTAATTGAATTGAGTGTCCCTAGGTAACATATTTGCATATAAAGTAGAGGTTAATACTGCTATTAAACACCCATTGCTGGGACTACTTTCACCGCAGTGGCTGACATAATAGGTGACAGAACTGTCTAGCTAGCACATTAGTGTTTTTTCTACTTTTATGCACCTATTATTTGATAGTAGAAAAAAAGAGCCAAGGAAAACATCCAACGAGATGAACTCCAAGGTCAAGGTATATCCCTGTCTGATTTAATCATCTGTTGCTTTTTGAGCCAGTAGGATTCCACTGTTGAAAGAAAAATCTAGACTGGAATTTGCAAAAATGCATATTGACAAACTGTAAGGCCTCATGCGCACACACAACGCAAGAGCAACATTGTATATTGCGTATATTCCCGCACTGTATGTAATCCCAGAATGCATCATTCTTAATAGAACTTTTAATGCACTGCACGTGCGCACACACGTAAAATATGGAGCCCAGACGGATCTCGAGTCCATTTTTTTTTGTGCATCTTTACTCAGTGCAAATATACGGCTCCACACGCAGCTATGTGTATGGGGCCATTTATTTCCATATGGGAAAATACGCTGTGCGCATCCATACGCAGCGTATTGTACGGAAGTGTGAATAAGGCCTAATGCTTCTAAGAGAATGTCCTTTGGACAGATGAAATAACTGGAGCTTTTTGAAACATGGAGGAGGCTTGGTTGTGTTTTGGGGCTGTTGTATTGTGTCTGGCGTGGGATGCCTTGAATCTGTCTAGGGGACAATGAAATCCCAACAGTATCAAGAAATTCTAGAGCAAAACATACTGCCCAGGGTTACAAAGCTCTGTATCATTTGCAGGTTATGGGTTCTCTAACAGTATAACGACCCAAAACACACAGCTAAAGGCACCCAAGAATGATTAAGAACAAACATTGGACTAGTCTGTAGTGGCCTTCTATGAGCCCTGATCTAAATCCTATAAAACATCTATGGAAAGAGCTGGAGAAGGCACTCTGCAAACTTGAAACAACTGAAGTAGTTTGCTCAGGGAGAGTGGGTCAAACTACCTGTTTCCTAAGTGTTATTGAGGGCTACAGATTCTGCTGGATCAAAAATAGAAAGCGAAATTTGATTTATTTATTTACAATATAGAATAAATAGTCATGGAGGCCGTGTTTTTTTTGGGGGCGGTTAGTTTGAAGTTATTTCAGAGAAAATTTTGGGTTCTACTTTTTTTTTCATCAAAAGGTACCAACAAATGTGTCCACGGTTGTATATTTTAGATCATGAAAACTTTGAATCCACATTTTTTCCCCTCACTCTTGCCAAACTTGAGCAACCATGAAAGAACATTTATCTGCCTTGGCGCACAATTCTCTGTCATCTGTTGATTCTTGTCCTTGCAATTTTATTTTACTATCTACATCTTTAAGGGGCATTCATATAAAGCAATGAATCTGACATTCACCAAACATTCACTGCAAGTGAATATTCTAGGTGCATGTGTTTTTAAATTACAGTGATTGATTCACCACCTATAAAGCAGTGTATGCGACCATTACCAAACATTTTAAGTATGCCCCTAAGTGTCCTCTTGATCCTTATTAGCTTAGTATGGTTTTCGAATCCCCAAAGTGTTTAATATTCAGTACACTCCCCATTATTCGGCATTCAAGCAACCGGCAAAAATCTCGAGGACATAATATGTGCTTCAGCGTATATAATATGAGCAATAATCCGTAATCCGTGACCGAACGGCAATCGTGCACAAAACCGTGTGGACGGATGCGTGGTCACAAAATAGCACACCACTGCTGATCACGCTGGCATTGCCGTTATTTTCTAATGGCGCCCCAGGCAAAATCCACGGTTTCCTGCCACGATACTGCCCGTTCAATAGCGCACGATCGCGGTTTAAAAAACCACATCATACGTGTTGCCAAAAAAGGTACATGTACCTTTTTTCAGCGATTGCCGTGCGGATGTAACCCCATTGCAATCAATGGGGCCGTGCAGCAACCTCTGTGTACACCCGCACACGATCTCGCGATCCTGGGACACGGGTCTCGGGATCGCCGAAGTCTGAACCAGCCCTCAAGCAACCAGAAGCTACAGTTATCTGTCATCTACCGATCCCTGTAGGTGCTGGAAAACTGTGAGTTCACTGTAGTACTTTTCTTCTTATACTGTCATAGGCCTGTTTGTTTTGTCAATAGTCAGATGGTGTAAATGTAAGACATTTCTTAGCATCATGCGTATCAAGCAGATTTGATCCGTGTTTGCCCTGTTTTTGTGACAAACACATTTATAGTCTCCCTCAGTTTCTTCAACATAAGGCTTTATTCTCATTGTTAACATTTTTGTCAATGGTTTAGCAGGGGGATGCCACAGTAGTTCTTGGTGCTTTACCTCCTTTCTTTAGTATAGTGTTAAATATTCTCACATCTGTATAAAGTTAGCCCTCCTTGTTGCATTGTATCTGAACTTACCACATCCTCTTGTGGTGCTATATTGTGTTTCTATCGTTTGATGGCTATTTCTATTTCTTCGTAAGATCAGGCCAGCTCCGATTTTTTTTTTTGTTTTTGTTTTGTTTCTGGGCCATCACTTTCCTTTTGTTTAACAGTTCTTCAAAGAATCCAGTCCACATACCGGTATTTAAAATGTTCTTCTTCCCAATTAGGTTTGCATTTTGTATGTTTCCACTTTGTAATTTTGCAGTTGAAACCTTTTGTTTTCTTCACTAGTCTCTTTGAACACATTGTTTCTTTTCAAACAGATCTTTTACTCACTGGTGTTTTTTCCCTTTCATTTCTCTTCTCTCCCCCCTTGCCTACAGAAACAGATCTGTGCAAAATGATTTAAATTAATTAAAAAGGACAAACGAATTGATTTTATATGTGTATATACACCCCCTTCAAGTCAGTATATATTAGATGTATGTTTGCAGCAGTTTCTGTGGATAGGTCTCTTTTAGCTTTGTACATCTGGACACTGCATTTCCAAAACCGCTGAAGCTCTCTCAGGTTCCGTGGGGATGGAGAGTGAACAGCATTTTTTAATGTCCAGCCACAGACTCTGTTGGATTGACATCTCATCTTACTTGTTCATTCCAGGAAATTAACATTGTTGCTTTTGTTTTTCCATCCATTTTATTGGTTTTAACAAGTAATACAATGAAGTAAAGCTGGCCATACACTCATCTGTTTTTTTCATTCAACCCACGGGCTGAACGGAAAAAAATAGACCTGATTCTTCCATCAACCTAAGAGCGCGTCGATCGAGGAATCGCCGCTGTTTACATACAGCAGCTGCCGGCACCTGTCAGAATACCAGACCAGAGCGAGAAGTTCAATGGCTGCCGGCTCTGATCGATCGTAGATTTTTCCACCGGCTCCTTCGATCAGCTGATCGAGGGATGCCGATTGAGAGGGTGCCGACGGCAACACACACTGTGCGAATTTCAGCCGGTTCCTCAAAATCCAGCCGAAATTCGAACAGTGAATGGGCACCTTAAGGCACTGGTATACATGGGTCTCATATACAACAAACTAGAACACAACAAGCATTTAGGGATGTAGACAATAAAGAAAGCTACATTAGTTGCTGCGATCTAATCTAAACCAGCACATAGATAAAATAGCTACAAAGTGACCCAATTGAACCACAGTTTGTACATCCAAAGTATCATATTATGTGCCAACAAGGCATAGAGAGAGACATCGGGAGCGAAAGCAGGGAAACACAGTCTAGAATAGAAATCAGAAAAAGAAAAAAAGTGAGGGATAGAGAGGGTTGGTCTTTTTGTTTTTTTAAAGCAATTTATATGGATTTGTGCATTGGGTCATTGTGCTGAATGACCACATTTTCTTCCTAGGCTATGATATCTTAAGAACTCAATCAGGATTCCCTCTAGGATTTCCTTGTACATTGCTGCCTTTATTCTACCATCTAACTTTACAAGCCTTTCAGGGTCTGCTGTAGGAATCATACCCACAACATCATGCTGCCACCACCATGCTTCATGGTATTGATAGTGTGTTTATGATTTATGTGTTTGCATATGGTCTGATTGCTCAATTTGTGGTAAAGTCAGCTGACTCCAGAGTCTTGTTGCAAACTGTTGATGATATGTCCTGTAAGTTTTATTTACCAGTGGCTTTCTTTTTATCCACTCTCTGAAAAAGCACCCAGGGAATAGTTGTTGCATGCATAAATTCTCGAGTCTCAGCCACAGCGGCTTGTATTATTATACAGGATTTATATAGCACCAACTGTTTGCGCAGCATTTACAATACAAGGAAGACATTACAATACAATTCAAGACAAGATGGTAAGAAGGGCTCTTCCCGGGAGGGCTTACAATCTGAAAGGCAGGGACAAGTGATACATGAGTAGGTAGCTGTGTGGAGATGAATTGTTTGAGAACGTATATCTCCTTTACAATAGTCATAAGTCTCCTGGTGGCCTCCCTCACTAGTCTCCTTGGGCAGTCACTACCTTTTGATGGATGGACAGTGCTAAGCATTTTTAAAGCTGTGCCATGTTTTTTTTTTCTTAATTGATTAAACTGTAATCCAAGGGCTATTTATTGACTTAGAAATGTTTTCACTTGATTTGAGTAGCTTGGAGTGTTCTTTTGCCTTCGTGGTGTAGGTTATGCCACAATACTAACTTACCAGCTGTTGAGCTTTTTGCAAAATTTGTTTTTTTTTAATCTGTTTTTTTATTTGTTCATGATCACAGATACATTTGCATGTTCCTAGTCATTTCTTCTGCTTTATAATTCTCTTTGGCTTTTCTACTTTAATTTCATATTATTCATACTTGTGACTGTATTTAGGAAGTACCATAAAGTCGTCTGAATCACAATGCAGTCCCGTCATGTGATAGACATTCATTATATCTATTCCATGCCTTCTGTTGATTTTGGTTTTGTGTTTTGTCAGACAATGTCCGTGTTGCTTCATGTGCATTACGCTTTTATTTTTGCAAAAGGTGCTGCCAATCATCCTAAATTTAGAATCCGCTAATCTTGTTCCATTATTGCTGATTTCATGCAAACTGTAGGGCTTTGCCGTTGGTATATACGCATCTTTTTGGCCCCTAGTCTTTTTAACATCACACTCTAATAGGTTCGTATATACAGTACTCTTCCTCTGCTTCTTTCCTATGACTAGGAGCATTCATAAACGAGATATCAAGTGTTTACCACTTATAGGTGTAAATCCAAGAAGTGTCTGCTTATTCTCCTCTCTACAACAAATTCTGTTCCAAATGTGTTCTTTTTGTGCCCACTCTAGAAAATGGTACAATTAATACAGTATTAAATGGCTACTCTTCCACTCTACCCCTTGATTAGATATCACTCCTGCTCTGTACTTCCTTAATTCTTCCCCAGAGTAAATAGGAGTCCCAGCTCTTTGTAGGCGAGCTATGTTCCAGGTCAGGATCCTCATAATTTTTACTTTGGACTGGCTCCTTTAGTCAGCACCAATCTGGAGGCTTTTTTTCTGTGTGGATCATCACTGGATACCATCCTGATATGGGTAACCCTACTGATAGCTATGCTGCCACCAAGACAACTGTTGGGGTGATTTGAACATACAAGCCCCCACCACTGTGTCAAGGTAATGTTACATTTAGTAGCTGTACACAGATTTTCTACCAAGACTGATCTTTCATGTGCCATTGAACAATTGTTTATTGATCATACGGCACATTTAGTGTAATCAATTCCTGAAAGATTGTTTTTTATAAAAAGAAACCTATCACTATATTGAAAGATCATATTGCTTCACATATGGCCTGCACTGTAGCTTTCATTTTAAAGCTCTAAAGTATGTTATAATGGCAGTGCTAGAATATTAGGTTGAGGTAAAATACTGAGGGTGGTTA
>NW_017306827.1:362187-383107 GCF_000935625.1 Nanorana parkeri | reverse complement strand
TAGTACTGACACAGCTATTATCCTGTAGAAAGAAACGCAGACATAATATGAGTCTTCATATAGTTTCAGCATTTTAGCCAGATATCTTTCTTTTATATTGTTTTCATCCCTTCTACAGAACTGCACTTGATGCCCAACTCCCCTAAAATCGAACTACCTAAAGCTGCCAGTAACTTGTTTTCAAGATGCTTCCGTAAAGGAAACCTTTTACTGTGCAAATCACCTGTCTTCTGAGACTGTCATTGCCTGACTCATGGGTTGCATGCTTGTTTCAGAAAAGTTTTTTTTGGCTGCCAACAATCGATCCAATTGATCTATAATAGTATTTTAGTAGTCAGTCAATATCAATCATGTTTTCCACTATTTTTTGGTCCTTTTTTCAACATATTTCATGGCACTAACCTGAAGATGTAAAACAGTTGGGTGTGAAACGTCCTGTAGTATTGATATAACTATCCCCTTTCGTGACCATTTTCTGCTCAGAGGAAGCATCATTTGTGCCATGTCTAGCCTACAAACCTCAAATAATAGTTCTCATCGTGCAGTTAGTCTAATTGAACAATAGATCTGATTAAAAAAAATAATTGATTACAAGACATGGTCAATGTTTAGCTTGATTCAGATATATGGTGAGTATAGTTGCTGTCCTGGAACTATTTTGCAGCCTGCATGGCTGTGACAGGTTCCCTTTAGTGGAATAGGAAGAGGCCACTTTTAATAGATAATAATAAATCCGTCACAACTAGAACGTAAAAGGAAAGGAGCTGTGCCTGCTTTTCTTGCCATCTTCTTATGCAGTATTTTTGGTTGATATATATATCACACTGAGTGGCCAGATTATTATGACCACCCCATCAGTACTTGGTTGGGCCACCTTTTTGCCTTCAATACTGCGGCGATTCTTCTTGGCATTGACTCCACGAGATGTTGAAAGGTGATGCGAGGAATCTGACACCATGCCTGATGAATAGCACTGTCCAGTTCTGCGAGATTTGATGGTTGTGGAACCAGCTGCCTGATGGCTCTTTCAACTTCGTCCCACAAATGCTCAATTGGATTGAGATCTGGTGATTGTGGGGGCCACCTAAGTAAGGTAAAGTCTCCCTCATGTTCTTGAAACCACTCCTGCACAATACGAGCACCGTGGCATGGCGCATTGTCTTGTTGGAAGAAGCCATCTCCACTGTGATATACAACATCAACATGATAGGATGAACTTGATCAGCAACGATACTTTGGTATGTTGTGCTATTCAGACGTTGTTCCACACGAATTAAAGGGCCCAAATCATGACAGGAAAACATGCCCCAAACCTTAACACTGCCCCCACCAGCTTGAAGGGTTGTACTCATGCATGTTGGGTGCATGTTTTCATGCTGTTCCCGCCAAATTCTCACTCTGCCATCTGCATGATGCAACTGGAAACGTGATTCATCGGGCCACATGACTTTTTTCCAATGCTCGACTGTCCAATCCTTGTGTTCCTGTGCGAATTGGAGACGTTTTATCTTGCAGAAATCAAAGGTGTTCGAACAGGCCTTAGGCTTCCATATCCCATACGATGCATTGTACGGCGAACAGTGCGTTCAGAGATCACTTGAGAGGATCCCTGATTAAGATCTGCAGTCATTTGATGCACTGTTGCCCTTCTGTTGTCTTGTACATGTCTTGCCACTCTCCGTTCTGCCCTAACATTGACTAGTCGCTGACGGTCACAATTCGCACGTTCACACCCAGATTTTCAGCTGACAGTCCAGTCTTTAAACACTTTAACAATGAGCCCCTCTTGAACATTTAACGAATTCTGCTGTTTTGCTGATACTCGCTCCATGGCTCCAAGCGCCAACAATCATCCCACGTTCAAAGGCTGTTAAATCACGTTGTTTACCCATATGTCCAGAAAAAAAAAAACACTTCTACTGTCGTGGTAGACAACGTGCTTCCCTATTTATAATGGTCTGGCCCTCTAGCAACTTCAGCGCAAAATTATAGCTAATTTGCCTACAAACGTCAGGTGGTCATAATAAACTGGCCACTCAGTGTGTGTGTGTGTGTGTGTGTGTATATGTATATATATAACACACACACACACACACACACACACACACACACCTCTGCATCATGTACTAGCTCCTGAATATTATAACCCCCCACCAACATCACCTTGCTTTCTTGAAAGCATGCCAGGTATGAGTCTATATCTGCACTATACTTTTCTGTGACCGCTATGTTGCATTTCTTTGCTTGAAAACAGCAGCATTACGTCTAATGTTATAATGGTATGTTGCTGTGGCAACCCACTCACTGATTTCTCAAACTCCTGAGTAATTATGAGCCTTTATTGCGGGATTATTGCTTAATTAGGAACGTTCTGTGTGCTGCGTCTCAGGTTGCTTTGCACATTATTTTCTGGGCTGTGTGTAGCTAGTAAGCATTATCCTACACTCTTCACCCTTCTTGTCTGCAACAGTGTTTTCTGTATTATGTTACTAGAGCAACAAACTACCAATTGACTCATTCATAGGAATATAAGCTAAAAGAACTGAGAGTGTAGTCTGTATAAAGCAATAGACCAGAAAAGTAAAATTGAGCATTATGTATTTTTTTTTTTCATAGGTGGTTAGTGTATCCCTTTGCAACTTGAAACAGTTGTATAGGCCTGAATATGTGACCTAAGCCATATAGACTAAGCCCGCAGTCACACCTGCACGTTTCACCAAACGCGCTTTGACAGATATGGGGCAAAATGTTCAATGGGCTTGCGTTGCCATTAATTTTTGCTCAGTGTTTGCACGCAATAAAACATGCACAAATGTGGAAGCAAAAAACGCAGAATGCATGTCACAAAATTTGCTACATGAGCTTTTTTTTACCACGTTTGTTGCGCATTCAGGCCCCAATGAACTCTGTGGGGACACCCAGCAGAAGCAGCATACAAACACACACGCGTGCACGCGAACGTGCTGTGCATTCACGGAAGATGCAAGGTAAGGTGCCAATGTCTACTGGGGTGGCAGGCAGTGTGCTTTCATTGTTCTGTTTGCTTTGGCATTATGTCTGCCTTCTAGAAAAAATACAGAGTTTCTCATTTATAAGGGGATTTGGAAAACTGCGTCAGCAAAGTATGGACTGAAGAATAGACCTGCGGTAATCGAACTTTGTTGACTCTAATTTTATTGTAATGTAAAAGACCAAGGGAAACTGCCAGATTGTTAAACCATCACTATGCCTGGCCATTAGGAATCTTCCTCTGGACTGTTTGTCATCTTCAGCTCAGTCATATGTGTTAGGTGAGGGGTCCAAATCATGACATACAACTGATTCAATGCTCATATATTGCCTAGGCTAGTAGTAACTGCTAAACTGAGAATTCATTGACTTGAGTAACGTACTACAGTAGGGCAGGGTATGGTAACTATTTATGTTCTTTTGACAGTTGACTACATTTTACATTTTCTCCAGCTAACAGACATTTATTTTCCATATATCCTTAAGACAGCGTGTGTGTGCATGTGTACTTGCTTTGTATTGCACATACCAGAGGCAGATGAAATATGACAAACACAAATAGTTCTTTTAGTATAGTATGTGTTCATCTCACTATAAGCATAGAATATACAATCACTGAAATGTGTTTCACTGGTCTTCTTTAGCCATTGCAGAATTGTTTTCTAATTTCTATAATTCAGGCCTACATAAAAAATCAGCTGTATGAGCTGAAAAATAATTGGCAAGAATTATTGTAATGTCCAGATAATTCCTGACTGCTTTTCCCGTTTTTTTTTGTGTACTGATGTAGAGGCCTTTTCAGTCCCAATGTTCCACAGTGGTCCTGATAAAAATGGCTTCCACCTGGGCATTAGAAGGAACTTGGAGCACGTGTTTGGGAAACAGAAAAATCTTTGGTTAATTCCGGTCTTCACAAGGTATGTTTTTGTACATTAGTAATCTATTTTATTGCAGGGGAGGTCGATTTACAAGGTATAGAGAGCCTGACATTACCAAGGACTGCAGATATTATTCAGTGCTAGTAATCCTGCAGAAAACTGTCGGGACTGGAGACATGCTATAGGAGTCTGCACATGCTAGTGGTATGGTTGGAGACTTAAGACAAGTTGCAGGAGATTTGTTTCATGACTATACAGATTACCATTCATGTTATTAAGTGTAGGGTCAGAGAGCTGCACAGCGAGTAGCAGGGGACCACAAGTTAGACACAAGGGTTTTATGCTCCCACGCTTTCAAATATCACTCCTATGAATTTGTTTTTGGACATATGATTCTTCTAAATTGTGTTATTTAAATCATTGTATTGTATCTGATTTATTTTTCTTAGTATTGGAGACGGACTATCTTTTCCAATGAGAACTGTTTCTGAATCTCAAAACCCTCTGCTGTCTAGAGAGAATCAGTGGGATGATGATGATGAAGGCACAGATGAGGAAAATCCAGGTGAGGCTTTAAAAATAGTAATGTCAAGGAAAAGATGGTTTTAACCTGAATGGACTGCGGTTAATGTTGAATACCTGGAAATCTGCTTGAAATTTCTGACACCCATGTGGAGTTAATGGGGAAAAATAACTGTGACAAAGAAGGGCTTTTCTGGTCTAAAATTTTGCAGTTGCAGATCAGTGGATTTGAGGACAGAGTTTAATTGGATTTAGACACTTTACTTGTGTTGCTGCTATTCATGCAAATTCACTGTTTTTTGTCTTTTGGGCACGTCTAAATGTATACACTTAAACTGGCCATACACCTATAGATTATCTGCAGATGTTCTATGGTCAGATGGAAAAAGTGCAACAGATTCCTCCATCTATGCCAAACTGTATTTTGACAGCCAGGGGGGCCAACTAGCAAGATACTGAAGCTTGGCCCAGTGGGGGATTCCTCAGAAAAAGTGGCCACAGGCATTCCCCTGCTACATTGCAAGGGGTGTAGAGTAGGGATAACTGATTATTATATATGATGTAAAAACTATTTCCTAGTACTGGTGGGTGCCTCAAGCAAAGATACAAATGACAAGATTCCTACATCTACACAAACCTGTGTGGATGGAGGAATCTCCCACTGGGCCAAGCATCAGTATCTTGCTAGTCGGCCCCTCTGGCTCTCAAAATACCTGAACAATGCCTGCATCCAATCAGAAACATTGCTGTTGATCAAGTACATCCCTTCATGGAATTGGCATTCACTGATGGCAGTGGCCTCTTTCAGCAGGATAATGTACCCTCCCACACTGTTCAAGAATGGTCTGATGAACACAACAATGAGTTTGAGGTGTTGACTTAGCCTCCAAATTCTCCCAATCTCAATCCAACTGTGCTGGCAAAACAAGTCCGATCCCTGGAGCCCCCACTGATCTGCTACCGACAGCTTGGTGCCATATACCACAGCATACCTTCAGAGGTCTCGTAGAGTCTATACTTGATGAGTGAGGGCTGCTTTTGGTGGTGTGTGTATGTCTATGTGTATGTCTATGTGGAGAGCGAGTACAAACACTCAGTGATCAGTGATTGCTGAGTGTTTGAAGATAATTGAGGACATGGTATGTGGACTATATCCTCAATTATGAATGAATGGGAGTGATCTACATCACCTCCTGTTCATTCATACGGTAGTTGTAGTTATAGTAAACATACTCTGTCCTCATGTTTATCAATGAACAGGAACACTACAGTAATAGAGGATTTCTGTTCATTGATAACTCCAGTTTAAATTTTGCAGAGTAAGACAGCCGCTTACTGGTACCGGTACTTACCGGTATTTTTTTTGTTTTCCGACATTGTTTTTGGGCTCACTGTTGCATCTGGGCACTGGCTACACGCTCTCCGCAGCATCAGCTGACGTCAGGTACATAAGGCTCATGATTGGAGGAAACCTGTTAGCTTGTCTCTGCAATCGGAAGTTTCACTCGTGAGGCTAGTTTGCATTGCCGTCATCGGAAGCCCGCCCCTCAGCGGGGCAGGCTTTCGATGATCGCAAGTACGATCTGCCCGTCCAAGGTGGGCAGATCATACGGGCTTTCAAGAAGCATACGACCATGGCAAGACAAAAGTCTTGCCATGGTCGTAAGGTGTATGGGCACCTTTTAGAAGGGGGTTCCATGCTCCTTGGAATGTTACATTATTGATAACAGCTGGAGGACTTTTTTGTTGTTGGAAAAAGGTAGTAATTATGGAGGGGGGCTGGGATCTCCAGAGAAGATTCCATCACTTGAAGTCTCAAAACGATCTAAAGCTATGAAATGCTGGTGATGGAATAAACCTGCAAGCGTCTTTTTGCCTATAACCAAACAGTAACATCTTGGTGGACTGACTCTAAAGAAATAAAATGTGTGTTTTAGCTTTCACGCTACCTCCTAAACTGCAACTTATGAAAAGGACTCATTTTATACTTGTCCGGAAAAAACTTGTCTGTCATTTTTCTTTTGTATCTTTTTGTATTCCAGTTTCTCATGAGACCTCACACATCGCTATAGAAATGGACACATAGTTACTGGCACAGTTGAAGCTGAAAATGCAAAGTTAAGGTACGTGTGTTATTATTATATGGATAAATCAGTTTTATAGGTTTGTTTTACCTGCTTGCTATGACACTGCTTTTATGTTTGGAATAACACGTGTGTGAGTAACTAGAGAAGTGGAAGGCAATGCACAGCTGTTTTCCCCCTGTTTTGGATTGCTAAAGTCACTACAAACTACAAATATTTGTATCCATTAGTAGAAGAGTTAGGCTAGCTTTACTTCTGAGTGTTGCTGTAGCACACATTACAGTTGGGCAGAGTTGGCGTGTTTGTTCATCGATGAGCTATTCATCTTGCAAATGCACACCAAAACATGTGCAGCTCACCAGAATCCACACGTGTAAATTATCTGTGTTGTGTTCTGTTCTTTAAAAAAAAAACACAAGCGGGGTGGCGACAACGAGGACTTTGTCTGTTTTTTGGTACTTTGGCAGCCCATTTCAAGTCGGGAGAGATTTATATAAAATGGGAAAGATAAATGTCCGTGTTGACCTTGACAACGAAGAATGGCAGTTGGAGTTTAGTTTTTGTGACAAAATTCATAAGTTAGTGCTGACCATAAAGTGGTCAAATTTCCACCAAGTCAGCAGGATACAAGCAGTGTGTGGCCCTGTCAGAATTGCTTGACAAAAGTTGATTGAAAAAGAAATCTGTCAAAGCAGCCAGTCTGAAATCCGCTGCAGTGACTGTTTGGGCATTTTACGAACCACAATCCACAGTGTGTGGCTAGCTTAAGAGCTTTGCTTGTAGGACAGTTTTGTATTTACTTTTGATTATAATTGATTTGGATAAAAGCTTGAACTTAACTTTAAACAGAATCCCTCAGGCTATGGGAACTGTTGTGGCAATCTGAGTCAGAGATTAGGTAATGTCTGACTCTTTCCAGCTTGCAAACTGCCTGGCCTCACATGCTGTCTGTCAGCCTCTGGGTGTGCAGGGTCTGAGCAAATGACAGCCAGCATTTTCCTTTGGCACTCCAGCTGAAGTGTTAGGTTTGGATTAATTATATAAAGCTAAAGAAGTGTGTCCCTCCTTTTCTTTCTGAAAGGGTTGTTGGATCCCTGGATAATGTGCCTTTTATTCGGGTAAGGATAACCAGGCTGCATGGGACATTTCAGGAGGTGCCAGGCTACCTACTATTGTAATGTTTATCAGTCACTGCTTTTCTAGGTGTTGGTAATTCTGTCTGCATACAGATTTGTAATCATAGGAAAGGCAGCATACTAGAGGCATAGTTGAAATCTTCCCTGGATCTGCGATTATATAATTTGCAGGGAATGATAATGGCGTTCAGTATCTTTATCACAATGCCGTTGTTTGGTTACTGAAGTAAGCTGATTTCCTCTGAATTTTTCAGTCTCATAGACTTAACATATTTCCTTCTTTTGCATTTTAGGGGTCAGAATACTGGGACAGTTTCCACATTGCATCCTGGAGCCAATATCCAGGCACCCTTGATCCACAGGCAGACATTGAACAGCTTTAGAACTCCATCCCCAGGAGCCAGTCAGGCTGTGATACTATTGGACAAATCTGCTTATGTTGGGCAATTATTTGTTGGGTGGGAGAAAGGAATATAGGACCAATTGTTTTTTCTTCTGCACTCTGAGAATTCTTTCTATGCAAGAGGAGTTTCAACACCAGAGTGGTTTTCAGTATATCCTTTTACTTTTTTGATATTCTAATTTATTTGTTGTTTAGCCAATTGGGCTCTTTGTCTAAATACGGTTTACTAGTAATATTTGATGCTGGAGGATTATTTTCATCTCGTGTTTCCTGAAGGTATTTTACTCTGTATGTAAAACACTGAGAAGCTGTTCTAGGCACATAAAAGACTGGAGGACATTTTCTGGAGTTGTAATTTAAAGTTTGCACTGTAAAATCATGCATATGATAGCCAAATTGTCCCACAGCCTCATGATCCCTCTGTTTACCAGCTTTGTAACTGCTCTGAAGAGAAAGATGACAACCTTCAGGCTTAATCCCTTGGAGTTTAAAATGCAAACTGTGCCTGGGAACATGGTTCTAACTTTTAACATTCACATAGGTGGTGTGAGAAAGGGAGATTATAAAGCTATGAACGTTTTATAAGAATGTTGGTCATTCCTGTACCAAAGCTTAATTGTCAGATGCTATAATTGCATTTTCAACAAGTGAAACAGGATCTTTCAGTTTCACAACATCTGTGCTTTGGGATTGTCAATGCACAAAAGTGTCAAAGATGGATTTTGTTATTGTTCAGAGAAGTCAGACATTAAAGAAGGTGGAAAAATCTTTTAAATGACCAAGTCATCTTTACCTTTTTTTTTTATACAAACTTTTCAGCATACTGGAAGAAAGTTTGACCAAAGCTGCAGATTAGGTTAGAAATTGTTACCAATGTTTGAATATTTACTAGATTAGCTGGAAACTATGTTCAGCAAAAGATATTAGTGGTGTTCGTATGCTGAAAGCAGCCAGTATTTATGGTTGGTGTGCATTGACTTAATTACACATTGTGAGTGAATGTATTTGTGTATTCTCTTTTTATGGAGCCTTGTTTTTATACCATGTGCAAGTACTTGTCTGCTAAATGTGCATATTATATAACGTTCAAAATGTTTCAGGGACGTCATTTAGGGCCGAGTGACCTTGCTATTAATAACACATTGCCATGACCAAATAATGAACCAATTGCAACCAGCTATTATTTGACTGCTGAAAAGTGATTTCTGATTGGTTGCTATGGGTTATAGCCTTTTATACTTGCTGTTAAATACGTTCTCTTGTGCTTTCAGTAACTGAAAAGTAGAGCAGGTTTTATATATGCAGCTCTGTAAGTTGTCTGGCGACGGCAACCCGCCAATGCGACAGTGCCGTCCGTCCGTTTTTCTACTACGGGCGGACGGCAACTGGTTAAAGCCTCAGTTTTGATTGCAAAATATGCAAACACGGTTTTGCTATGTAGACATTTCGATTTTAAAAGCATTTGCCTCAGTTTGATCAATACTGTATTAATATACATCAGCGGTCTGACTAAAGCCATTTATGTATGTCCATCTAAAATACATTTTGTAATGTAACTTAGTGAATTTTCATAGGGTGACACTAGTTTATACATTCAGTCTACAAATGGAAGATGCAAGTTATTTGAATGCACTACTCTACATAAAATGCATATTATTCGTAGACTGAACCCAAAATAATTGGAATTCAGCCATACAATTAGCTACACAAACATGAATATCAAAATATAAATCTAGCTTCATAAATATTTATCCTGCAATATGCTCCATTGATGTGAATGGCATTCTCATAAATGCTAAATTTGCAGACTAAGTGACAGGTGCACTTTAATATTCAAACATCATGTGGTCATGCGTGTTTTGATTAGTGCTCTTATAAAGAACAGGAAATAATACAACAAATATTTTTTTATTTTTTTTTGTACAGTTTTTATTTTTACACTTGTAGGGCATTTTTAAGGGGCCAACACTCCTTTCCATAATGTTTCGCTGGATTTGCTGCCTGCTGAATAAAATTAAGTCTAATTTGTAAATTCTTAGTGTGGTGTTTTCATTTCACATAGGTTTCCAGGATTTACACCTGAACCAAAAAAGTGAAAATGTGCTATGTTATAAGGAACATCTAAACATGTTAATTGCCTAAGCTGCACCCTGAAAAATTGACCTTTTGTGCTGAAACTATCCATGCACTTCCTGATATGCGAGGGTGCCTGGGCATTCCTGTGCACTACTACAGCCTTATAGCAGCAGTGTAAATCTAGGGCATTCCTGTCGAAGGAGATTTGGCAAGATATTTGGCGACGCCACTATTGTGCCAATTACTGTTTTCCATGCTGGAGGCTCTTATCTAAGAAAGCAAAGTTGTCTCTACCAAGATGGCCATATCCACATAGAACTGCTGCAGAGCAAGGCACGGGAAGTCAGTAATAGGGAAAGATTACAGGCAGTACTGGTAACAATTCTTTTGTCCTGCCTCGTTACCATCTTACGAATCAACAAGTAAAGCAGTTGGAACAAAAATGTGGAAATGACTGGCTCCCAAACTCCCATTCTTACTATAATCTCTAACATTTCAGTAGAATGAAGAGCACTAATGTGGCACAAGGAAAATAGGAATCTTGTATTCACCATAAAAATCTTGGAACACAGGAAGTCAAAAATGTTTGAATTATACTGCTGCACACAGGATGATTGGACACTGGCAAAGGCCAAACAAAAAACTGTAGGCAAGCCCAGGATAACCCCTCCTACTAGTAATATGCCTGTTTTGTGTTTTATGCTTTCAGCATTGCTTGGTACAAAAGGGGTGAGATCTGTGTCCCCGCAATGGCCTTAAAAATGATTTTACGGGGGGCGTGGCCTGGACGTGATGGCGGAGAGTCGCACCTAAGCCGAGCTCCGTCCGGACCCTCTGCATCCGCACCCATCCGACTCCGATTTAGCCTGCCGACAGCCCAAGAAGCTTGATGGGGGGACGGAAGGCCTCCGGAAAGACCCCAAAGACCCCGAAACAGCCGAGGGGATCGCTGGATAACTTTCTCCGCGGTCGGAGGACATGCGACCGGGCCGCAGCCAAGATGGCGCCTGGCGGTTCACATGCTGCCGGCTCGCCTTCAGGTATGCCCTGTCCCACCCCGATCCCCTTACTGCTCCTGGAGGGGGACCCCAGAGACCCAGGTGGATCCCCGAGATCGGGATACTCAGAGGCGGCCACGTCTGAGGGAGAGGACCCAGACTGGGACCTGAAGGCTGTCCTCCGGTCCCTACCCACTAAAGCTGACCTCCAGGCGTTTGTCTCCCAAGTGGAAGGGGCGCACAAACAGGCCATGACTGACCTCAGGGCCGACACTACACAGCTGGGCCAGAGAGTGGAGAAGCTAGAGACGCAATATGCTGAGGCCCTGCACACCATCTCCCTCCTGAAGGGCAAAATGCTGCAGCAGGACTCTAACATTGCAGCACTGCACAACCAATTGGATGATTATGAGAACAGGAGCCTTCGCTCTAACATCCGGCTGCGAGGCCTTCCAGAGGCAACCAGGCCTCAAGACCTGTTGCCCACGGTGTCCCCCCCCCCATCCCCACCCCGGAACTTAATGCCTAGTTATTCTTGATTACAGAATCTTGTTCATATGCACTTTGTTCACTGTGGCCAGCTCGCAAGACCGAATGGTACAAAGCTGTCGAGTATCCGGGAAAGGATTGTGTCCCTATGTTTTTGTCACCCCGCTAACCCCTATCTATGTTTTCCTATGTGCCTTTCTATTTTGTTTTATTATGTTGTTTATTAATGCAAAACTGAAAATAAAGAATATTTAAAAAAAAAAAAGGATTTTACAGTGAGTGCATAAACTATTTTCTTTCTCCTTCATTGAGGAACACAAAATCCCTTACATGCACCTGTGCCAGTCTGGCGCAATGAGGATCACCAAAATGCCTTTCAACTTGGTCCTGCGAAGCAGCTGAGGTAGAAGTTTTAAAGGGCTGAAAGGCATAGATCAGGATCTACTGATCCTAGGAGACAGAACATAACAGGAAGGTTTAAGACTGTGTTAAAAAAAAAAAACCTTTTTAGAGTGTTTCTGAATTTTAGGCTCCTCAGTCTTTGTATCTTTGCTTGAGGCACCCACCAGTACTAGGAAATAGTTTTTACATCATATATAATAATCAATTATCCCTACTCTATACCCTTGCAATGTAGCAGGGGAATGCCTGTGGCCACTTTTTCTCAGGAATCTCCCACTGGGCCAAGCTTCAGTATGTTGCTAGTCGGCCCACCTGGCTGTCAAAATACATGAGCAATATGATTGGATGCAGGTATTGTTCAAGTATTTTAAGAGCCAGCGGGGTCGACTAGCAAGATTCTGAAGCTTGGCTCAGTGGGAGATTCCCCCATCCACACAGTTTAGCGTAGATGGAGGAATCCGTTGCACTTTTTCCATCTGACCACAGAAAATCAGCAGATAATCTATAGGTGTATGGCTAGCTTAAAGCATTCACCGCTCCCTGCTGTTCAGCAAGGCACAAGCATGTGTCTGCACTTTCCTGATGTGGCACTGGGTAATATTTCAGGGCCAGGGCTTTGTTCTACTCAGTACTGCCTATATCTGCTGTTTGGCACTATAGGAAGCTGCGTTTCTCAGTTCTTTTTAGAACATACTGTAGAATGTTATATCCACATTGTAGTTACTTGTCACAATTATGCAACAAAACAAAAATGTTAGCAAAAGCAAACAAACATGAGAGAAATTGTATAGAGAGTTTAAGTAAATTATGTAACCTAGTGGTACTGAAAAGTTTATTTTCTTCAATAAATGGTGTCATACAAGAAAAGAACAGAAAAGAAACAAATTCGCAATAATTTTTTTTATTACTATTAAGTAGCCATACAAATGAATAAATAATTGATGCCCTGGAACACCTCAGCACGCCCATACAAGCTGCTTTTGAATGGAATGTGAACCCTGGGGTGGGGTGTGTAAGCAAAGAAAGTCAAGGAATAACCAATCAGTTTTGGTTGCGGGTGGCCAGGAAGTAAATATTTAGTACAAAGCTAGAAAAACAGATACAGTAAAAAGACTGCATAATGGAGTGCCTTGTGCAAGTTTTAGGCAGCAGTGCACATTCAGGGCACTGCATGGCACAGAGGCAACACTGAGTCTTAAGCAGCCCCTGGAAGAGGCAGGATTTCTAAAGATCAGTCTGTCCCAAAATATTTTTGTCCAAAGTGTGTAGGGGCCACTGGGTGGACTTCGGTGGTTAAAATGGTTATGTCAGGAAATTCTTGAATGATGGAAATTGCACCTGTTTAGGTAATAATAAAAATGTATCACTTTACAGCAAACATGCAGATAAGAATAACCTTTATTTACTTAGAATACAAATACGATGTTGTACTTAACATAACATTCTCTTCTTGAAGCCCACTGAGGAACAAAGGGAGTTTAAAAATTCTTAGATAACTCGCATATACTGCCACTTTCAGAGGAGTTTGGGACACTGGCAAGCAAAAAAAAGTTTAATCCAAGAGAGCTAAATCACCAGTAAGCAGAAGCCGCTGCCTGATGAGCCTCAAATGGCAAATGTGAAGGGCACAAATCAGCCACTGAAAAATAATGAACAAATAAATGTAAAACTACCTGAAGAAGAAGAAAAAAACAACAACAAAAAAGAGCCTTTTTTGCCGCACTGATCAGTGCGGTTTCCATATAGCTTTCAATGGAACCGCTCTGATCAGCACGGTTTTGGGCGTTTCTAGCTGAAACGCAATTAAAAACTCACAAAACCTCCCTTTTGAAATCAGCGCTGATCCGCAACCACCCTGGTGTGAATGGGGCCTAAAGGCTGGGCGGTTTTTATCTTAATGCATTTTCTGCATTAAGGTAAAAAATGTCCAGTACCTTTTTGACTCCACCATCCCCCCACACTTGCCTGTCAACGTAGTTACCACTGCCGGTCCCCGAATCGATCCTCCATCCCGGTTGCAGGGTAGGATACTGAGGACAGAGAAGCCATAGGCTTCTACTGCCGTCAGTCAAACTCTTAGGTGGAAAGGAGGGACGTGGCCTGCCAGTCTACACAGCCACTTGCGGGCACAAGCCATACGGGTGCCTCCACAGCAGCCGCTTAGCTGCTGGTAGCACCCATGCAGGGGGAAGAGCGATGCGGGGACCCACTAGAAAACGAGGAATTGAGAAATGAAAAAACAAAACAAAGATCTGCAATAAAGACGGGCTCCCACTTATACAAATTAAAAACAAAAACCCTAAAGCTTTAATATCACCTTAACTTAAGGAAGTTTGGACAGGCAATGTTAAAAATGTTGAAGAAAAGGTGTTCAACCTCCTAGGCTAGGACAACAGCAAAAAAAAAAAAAAACCCTAAAAACTGAAGCATAACAGCTGGGAGGCAGGTTATACAAGGATTGGCTCAACACTGTTTTCCAGTGTCTCAACCTCCTGAAGGCAGCAGAATAACTGAGAATTAATAAAGTCCTGTATACGTTAACGGACAATAAAGTATAAATATTTTCATTATTTACAAAGTTACCAGCAATTTAAAATCTAGGAAATCATAAAACAGAATTGCCCATAAAGAGCTTACAATCATATACAGTACTGTGCAAATGTTTTAGGCAGGTGTGAACAATGCTGTAAAGTAAGAATGCTTTCAAAGATAAAAATGTTTAGTTTATTTTGATCAATTAACAAAACAGAAAGTAAAGAGAAATCAAAATCAATATTTGGTGTGACCGCCCTTTGGGAAAAGCACAGACCTCTGAGCAACAAAAATCTGAAGTCTATGCATATTGTCTATATTAGGGATGCACCGATACAAGAATCGGTATCGGCGGCGATACCGAGTATTTGCATGAGTACTTGTACTAATACTCCGAAACATAAAACGAGTACCTGTGCCGCGTCCACCATCTTCAGGGACCCGAATCCGCCGCACATTATTAATTTCATTATTCAATGTCTTTTTTTTAATATTATAAACGTTATAATATTTTAAAAAAAAAGACATTGAATAATGAAATTAATATTTATCATGCCATTGCTAACTAAGGCTTGTATCCCCCTAGTGGTCAAAATAGATGAGCACATGTCCAGACTGCAGACCAGAACACAGTGTGGCACAGCTACAGCCAATTCTGTATAACTGGCTTTATATTATTATTACATTTTCTTATAATATAAAGCCAGGTATGCAGAATTGGATATAGCTGTGCCACACTACAGAGTGTTCATGTTCTTCATAATATTAAGAAACTGACCTAAAATCATGATTTTGTATTGCTTTAGAAAAAAAATGTGACCTGGCCCTTTAAGAAAAAGTATCGGTAATTGGTATCGGCGAGTACTTGAAGGAAAAAAAAAGTATCGGTACTCGGCCTTAAAAAAGTGGTATCGGTGCATCCCTTAGTCTATATGGTCAGTAGCATGTGGAGATGGTCTTTGTGGGAAAGTGTTCTGTAGTCTCAGTTGCACCCTAAAAAGTGTACATCATAGTTTTAACCTATTGAATGGCATATCCTATTTGCAAGTACTCTTTCCAAGTGCATTCAATGCTGCTTTCACATTCTAAAAGGCAGAGTATTATTAAAGCGGTAGTAAACCACTGCGTGAAGGGTGACGTTTTTGCCTTACAAATGTGCCCTTCTCCAGCACTGTTGATCCATCTTTGGTCCCCTGGCGCTGCTGTCACTTCTGGGTTCCATGCGCCTCTTCCTCCTCTTTTGCCATTGGGTGGTCACTGATAATGTAACTCCTGTGCAGGAGGAGTTGCATCCTTCCTGGCCTCTTAGAGATGTGTGCACCGCAGTGTACACACCAAAAAATGGTGGAAAGACTTCTTTTGCATGTCTCTTCTGCCAAAAATCTGATTTTTAAAAATTTAACTTAACTTTCACTTTACTGCTCTTTACTGAACATTTCCTAGTTCAATGACTGGCAGCACATATTGTACTTTTAAAAGGAGAATTATGGAGCGAGTGAAAATCAGTCATCACCATAATTCAAGCTGTCCTGTGACAAAGGATCCGTCACAGGTCGACTCTGTTGATCGGGAAGTGAGCAGAAACATACTGCCGATCTGCTCACTTCCTGATCATCTCCCTGAAGATAGTGGTATCTGTCAGTCACCGCTCCCCCACAGGGATTCCCCCCTCCCCTGTCCGATCCTCCACCACTAAGTGGAGGAACGAACAGGGGAGGGGGCGAGCATAGCAGACTCTGCATCTAGAGAGGCAGAGCCAACTGTCACTCATGCAGCTGGGTGGATCTCGACTCTATTGTCGGGATCAGTCCCAGCTGTGGCGCTCTTGGCATATGGCGGGCAATAGCCCACTATATACTGCTCAGTTTTGGGTCACGGGAGGAGGTTAGTATGCATGCTTGTTGTCAGTCAGTGTCTCAACATACTGAAGCCAGGTCATTGAGACAGGCAGACAACTAGCATTTTAAGGCGAGGTCAGCAGTGGCAGTCTACATATGTCATTACAGGTTTCCTTTCTGTAATGTGAAGTACTATTTGACAAACATCCAAAAGTCTTACCGTGTGGGGTAGAGAAGAGACTGAGAAGTATAATACAGCTAGGTTGGACTCCATGCTCAATCAGAACTTTAACTGCTTCAATGACAGTATTGCCCGTGCCTGCAAAATACATTTTACAAAGATCATGGCAGGGTATGATCAACACGGGTAAAGGGAAGATCCTTTTAAAATTTAATTTCAACAGATTAATCATCTGCTTTTTACAATCACTCTTTAAAAGCTAAACTCCAAGATGATATATACACACACACACACACGCAATAACCCAAAAAACACAGTTTGTTGCGATATACACATACACACAACGTCACATTCATTATATGCGTTTTATTTGTTTTCTATACTCATGCAGCATTGATATGTTGCAAAAAGCATTAGAGGATATTGAGCCATTAGTACTAGCCCTTGTCCTCTGCAGTGACTCACCATTTAAATCTCTACTGTACACAAATACAAGGGTTAATCAACCCACCAGTATGATAGTGCACAAGTCACAGAAAAAAAATAAAATCTAAGTTTTGTACATGTAAACCATTATATGCATTTCAGCTGAGTATTCAGTGGTATTAAGCTTTAAAGGAAAGCTGTCCTGTGAGTTAACAAGGATTCTGCCATTGCTGTGCTGAAAATCCTATTTGGCTGGCAGTCATGCGGACTCAGAAGAAAGTCAGCAATGGCGGCTCCTGTGTTTGTCTTAGGAACATTTTACTTTAAATCCCATCAGCACAGATGAAAACATTGGTTTGTATACAAATATACAGAGAGACACTAAAGTAGTAGTTCTGTTCACCACACTCTCTGCTCCAGGTCCTTGCGTTTTTGCCATTACTTCTCAATGCCCCTATATTAGCAGGCACCGAAATACTGTTCATAGAGAGAAGGCTGCAGTAACATTCTCCCCTGTCCTTACTGCATCCTTTAACTGATAATAGTAAATGAGACTCCTGTACTGTATGTCATGGCTGTGACTTAGAAACATTAGAGAAATAAAGAGAAAGATCTGATTGGGTAATACATAACCAATGTGTTAAGTGTTTTTTTTTTTTTATTGCAAGATTACATGTGATGACAAAAATATGTGGGCTGACATTGCTAGTATCCTGAAAATGCAAGTTGCCGTTTATGGCTTTAGTGTTATGGAGTCACAGATCCAGAAAAGCATTCAGCAAATAAAAAGCCAGAATACTCTATACATGCTCTGGATCTTCATGATGCAAGAATTATTGAAACCAGAGCATGACAGCCATGTAACCAGTATTTTCAATAGGTATTTCAGAATGAGAGCTCACAAGTGTACTTTGCAGCAAACCTGAAGTAAAAATACTTAAACCCCCGATGGCACCATACAGCAGGAACCTCTGGGTGTCTACACATCCGGTTAGTTTTCCAATTCTCCTTCATGGGACCCCCCATATCCTAATCCACTCTGAAACCCGATCCTGTACTTCCTGTCTCACTATTGGCCTGTCAATGTTAACACTCATAGGATGAGGAAAGTACATTTTCTAATTTGTGGTCACTAGAACTTACTATTCATCTGTTTAGTTATCCGGATCTTTTACAACGTATGGTGAACTACAACAGTAAATGTGTGATAAAAAAAATGTGCTTACTTAGTATAGGGTACATTAACAAAACCTTCCTCCTATAAATATCTGGTGGGAACTTTGCATAATAGACTTTGGCACGTTGTGTTTCCTCATCACTCTGGATCAAAATTTTCCCAATGCGGATGGAGCGGCAGCAGTCACGCAGGCCCTGTTCCATGGCTTCACCTATTAACAAGAAAGAATGTGAGAGCTGTGAGCCTGGAAGGAATTCAGAAGATGGCAACAAGAATAGACTAGAATGTAAAAACTTCCATACCTATGCTGAAACTCTGTCATAATAAAACATGCTACAAATATCATGTGCACGGGGTGTTTTTCTGCATTTGTAGGATATGTGCATAAAAAAAAAAAAAAGTTTAAAATACATCTAATGGCTTCTGTAGTATAGTAACTGGATTTGGGACTTGTTTAGACTATGTGATATACAAGCTAGGGATGCATTAAAATTTTGGCCAAAAATTGTACCAAAACAGCCCAAAAATTCAGTGCACCCCTAGCTTCTTATATTCACTCCGCTCGGTAGCAGCCTGTGTCCCCTCTGCTCTCCCTGGCCTGTGTAAGCAGATGCGATCAGAGGGGACAAAGACCCAATCCTGCAGCCAGGGCCCAGTGGGGAGGAGAGAAGCTGTCAGGAGGTTGAGCAGGGTAGTGTGCGGGGAGGAGACAGCTGTCACAGGAGGCCAAGCTCTCCTACCGCACCACCGCACTCAGTCTCCAGTGACAGGCGGAGCAGTCAGGATGGACAGCTGAGTGCAAACACTCAGTGATCAGTACTGTGGACACAGTAAGCTTACTGTGTGCCCAGATTTAAGTGAACAGGAAGTGCTCTACATCACTTCCTGTTCATTCATGATTGTGGTCATAGTAACTGATACGATCCTCACCTATGACATGACTGGTAATGCCTTAAATGACTCTGAATTCTCCAATTATAATATAAATTCTATTTTGTGCAGTTCCTGCTGTTCAATGTGATGTGAAGGAGGACCAAACTACAAAAAAACAATAAATTACTTTACATATACTCATACCCCTTTGCTGCTCCCATTAAAAAAGTCAGTCACAGAGCTCGAAATCTAACATCTCTCCTGCAGAGCGGTCTCTAAACTCCTACCAATCAGTGCTTTGCTTCCACCTTCCCGCAGCTGCTGATTGTGGGCCTGTGTGAGCCAAAGAAAAAGATTGGCTGCCTCCGTCTGACAGCCAGAGAGTGACAGGGACTCACCCAGACCCTCTCATGCTTGAATACTAGAGTTGAAAGAGTTTGGAGGTTGGACTGCTATATTTTGATCATTTTAAAAGCAGCAGCGAGGGGGTCCCGATGGAAGTACATGTGTGACTTTCGGTCTGTTTAATGGACAATATTTTTTTCCTACTTTGAAGATTAAAATAAAATAAAAAAATCTTTTGGCCAAAAACAGTAACACAGATTATTATTGTTAGTTGCAGGGCTGTAAATCCAAAAGCAATTAGCTGCATTGCATGCAATGTTCCCCTCCCAGAAAATGTTTGAGCTTTATATAGACTAACCTTCACTAAATATTGCAGCATTTACATAGTGGCTATAGTTTTTAATCTTCCCTTTGAACTGGAGGGCCTAGAAAATCTACACTTTTCCTATTACAAATGAACTAGGAGCTTTGCAAAAGAATTCCACAGCATATTAAAAGAGACTCTGCCACGTTGCCCATTTAGAGTAGTGTGACAGGTTCCCTTTGCTACCCCAACACTCCTCCACCGTGAGTTGGGAGTCCAAATCTACACGGAGTGGCCAGTCGGCCCAACAAAGTAATCTCGTGGAGTCATCTCGTGGCCCAACGAAGTACTGATGGGGTGGTCATGATAATCTGGCCACTCAGTGTATGCAAGTGCTGTGTCAGAACTTACACAGGGTTAATCATTTTCTCTCTTTTCTTGTGTGATTGCTCAAACCTGTTCCACTGGTCACTCAGGCATAAGCTTGGAATGATGAGAGAAAACAGAGGAGGTCACATGACCTCCCATTACTTGGAAGAACCAGATATTTCCCAAAGGCTCAGAGAGAGAGCATCAGCGCAGCACAGATGAATATCAGTGAGCGGAGGGTTGTTGATACAAGACAACATGTCACTTTGCCATTTTAGAGTCTCTTTAAAGTGTACCGCTAAACTGGGCAAAGTTAAACATATTTATGTGAACTATTTTGCTTGCCAAATGTGCAGTTCTGTTCAGCAAATGTAGCAACTCATTGAGGGAGGACAGAGCAGTGACAGGGCCAAGTCAGGAGTGGGGCTGTGCGGGGGGAAGAGCTGCGGGACAATCAGCAAATATGTGAAATATTTGCTGATCGCTCTCTGTAATATTCAAACTTCAGTGATAAGTACTGATCACTATGATGTTTGTAAATAACTGAGCAGTATACGGTGTCCCCAATCATAAATGAACAGGAAGTGCTCTACATCACATCCTGTTCATTTATGATTGTGGACATAGTATCTGTTTATTATCTCCTCGATTTATGAATGAACAGGAAGCCTCTGTACTGAGAGCTTCTTGTTTATCGAGTGCTGGGGCTGCAAAAAAAACAAAAAAAAAACAATTTAAGAGGAGATTAAGTGTCCTCAATCACTTATTTTATTTCAAAAGGGAAATAACAGGGGTGTAAGCCCCAGATATTACCCCAAAGCCCATAACAGTAAAGTTAAAAAAATTATTGTAAAAATATATATTTTTTTAAGAAATAA
>NW_017306827.1:358216-362098 GCF_000935625.1 Nanorana parkeri | reverse complement strand
ATTTTTTTAAAAAAATACCCCCCCCCCCCCCTTATAAAAAAAAGTGGGTAAAAAGTAATTTTCGTTTCCGACAAATTCTGGTGCGGGAGGTTTGTTGCAGTGCCACTCATTTCAATGGCACCCTAAACGCGCTTCCCGCCTGCACTGGAACATGTGGTACTGCAATTGCAAAAAAATGTGCATGCAGTATTATGCTGCAGTAAACTTTATGTTTGTAACACTCCACTGGTGTATGTGAAATTAAGGATGGTGTTTAATTTGTTTTTTAATCAGAGTAATCGAAAATATAAAAAAAATTGCAGCCCTACTTTAAAATCAGTTTGAGATTGCTCCCAATGATAAAATTACCTATTGCCTATAATGATTCTAGACCAGTGGTTCTCAACCTGTGGGTCGGGACCCAAAAGTGGGTCGCGACCCACAGTTGAGGGGGTCCCCACATGCCTTGTGCTGCTCTAGGTAAGAGTCTTCTCAGCCTCCTCCTAGCGCAGCAGTGTCAGTTCTCCTAGATGGTGCTGCAGCAGCAGTGGCCAGACAGGATCAGAGAGAGGGGAGCAGGCAGAAGTGAGGGGAGGTGAGTGCTTGATCACCACAGAGCCCACACTGGACGCCTACAGAGAGTCCCACTAGCAACCTGAGAGCCCGCATAGCCTCCCGAGAGCCCACACAGATACTAGTATTGGTGCATCCCTAAATTTTACGAGTTGGGGGTCACCACAACTTGGCAAATGTTACCAAGGGGTCCCGGCCCTAGAAAGGTTGAGAACCACTGTTCTAGACCATAAAAATTATAGTCTTGAACACTGCAGGCTTTAATAAATACATGGCATCTAACTGTAACACAATAATTAGGAAGGAACTGGAATTAGAAGTGTATTTATTAAATTAAACTGAACCTAGCACGGCAGTTACTTACCACTCCTCATAATGCTCACGCCACAGTTTCCTTTTTCAAATTTCACTCCCTCATACTTGTACCCTGCAAGGAAAAAAAATCTTAGATTATATTGTCTTTGTTCAGCAATACAGAAGGTGGACATTGAGTAAAAATAACCTTACCTGTAGGAGTAGTAACAGTACATTCTGTGTATGGCAGTTGGTTCAGACCCTCCTCCACCACCAACCGGATCTGCAACACCAATATAAATTAGGCAAATGCACTAAAGAAAAAGTACTACAATATTTCTTACAATGGGAGATAATCGTCTCCAATAAGCTATTGGTCTTTATTGAATTAATTGACTGAAATGCTAATTAAATTTCATTATGCTAAATTCTCTGTTGCTGTGTTAGCCAAGGTGAGAGCTTTCAGTCATAAGCACTGTGATGTGCTATCCAGGAGAGAAGCAGCAAGGCACAATCTGAAAGCCTGCCTGGTCACACTGTGTATGCAGTTACTACTGTGTATGCTACTCCATGCAGGAGGCCAACCTGGCGCACAGCAACAAGAACCAGCCCACTCATTCTAAATGGATTATAACAGGGGTGGACAAATTAATATGGAATTCAGGAACCAGTCTGTCCAATTCAGGGATTTATGAGCCAGGTCCATTGAACACAACCAGAGAAAACCAATAAAGTTGGGAGCCAGCTGTATTTCTAAGGATCATTGACAATCTGGCTCCTGGGATTTGTCCAGTCCTGAATTAGAATATCTATTTTGTGCATTATGTATTCAGTTACTTTACAAAAATTAAATTGTAAATTACTGGTAAAAATACATACCAGACGATCTGCAGAAAATACAAAATCTCCTCTGCTTGTGGTCCTGTAAACGGAGAAATACAGACACTATTACAATCGAACATGTTACTGTAATATTTAAGTAGTCACACCAGAGCATAGTGCCATGTATTTCCTGCACAATGGAGGATTGTCTAACATCTTCTGGAATCCCCAGCTGTCATCTACTACCAGAACTAGCCACATCAGAACTCCCAGTGTACTGCTAGAACATTTTAGAACAGAAGGACGGGACAAGAAATCCATCTTCTGCCAATTTTTCTTTCTTGATTGTAGAGTACGGCACGCAGGCGGATTCGGAGATGACTGGTAAAATGCAGGTATCATCAATCGTCTCTGGATTTGCCTGTGTCCTGTACTGTACTCAAAAGGAACATATTTTACTGGTAAGGCAAAAATCCTATTTTCTTGATCATACTTACCCCTCTGGCAGCCTGTGCCTCCCATCTTTGCTCTGTTGGAATGTTGCAGCCCCTGTAAACCCTTCAGCATGTGATCATTTTTGGCATGTCAGATGCCTGTGACCCACGCCGCATGCTATGGTTCCATCCTCGGACCCCAACAGGACACAACAGCGATGTAGAATGGAACCACAGCATGAGGCAGAGGACACCAGCATCTGACACTCCCTGAAATGTGAATTGTAGAATAATCTGGTGAAGGCTGAATCCCCTGAATAGAGCAAAGATAGCAGAGACGGGTGGCCAAATCCCCTGAATAGAGCAAAGATAGCAGACATGGGCAGCCGAATCCCCTTGATAGAGCAAAGATAGCAGACATGGGCAGCCGAATCCCCTGAAGAGAAGCAAAGATAGCAGACATGGGTGGCCGAATCCCCTGAACAGAGCAAAGATAGCAGACATGGGCAGCCGAATCCCCTAAACAGAGCAAAGATAGCAGACATGAAGGCTGAATCCCCTGAACAGAGCAAAGATAGCAGACATGGTCAGCCAGAGAGGCAAGTATAATACCGTTTCTTTTGCAGGAAGTTGCTGTTGAGAATGTTTTCTGGCGATGACAGTGGCTTTAAAGTGTTACTTATAGGCAAATGGCTAAATACACAGGGAACAGTCTTACCTGCCACAAAATTAATTCCTTTCAGCCAGTTTTCTAATCCAGACATCCTGCTAGACACCACAGATAAGTTCTGACCATTTACTTTCTGCATAGCTAGCAAAGCAATGCAGCGTGGTCAAGATTGTGATTGAATAGTGAAAGAAGAGCACCTTGTTAGATGCATGTCTCCTTTAGTTTTGAAAGCACTTTCCCTATAAAACAAAGCAATTATTTATTAAGTACAGTGTATTAAATAGTTATTGTGAATAACCAGATGTAGAGTCTTCTTGGTACATTGCCCAACCAACTCACAGCTGTGGATCAACCATTTAGGACCTAATACAGGCCAGTTGTGCTAAATAGAATTCGAAGGTCATGTCCTGGACTGTTACAGCTGCACTTTATAAAGAACTGTTTCTAAAGACAGCGTTACACAGACGAAAAATAATGGAAAAAAATATATATAAAAAAGGTAGCAATATGATATCAAAAGACAGAACCAAATATCTAATAAGAAAATGAAAACAAAACCTAATAACATTCTTGTGAATAGAATTGTAGCATGGTGAATCACCACATTATGCCGGAATCAATCAGACCTGTGTCCCCACTGCGCAAATCACTTGTGACACCATTATAACAGCTGTTAAAATTCCTTCAGATACTCAACATGTTACAGTATCAGCTGCGCTGTACCCTTTGAAAGTTCTGGGAAACTAAATAAGTAATCTGAAATTCAATGATCCAACCAAACATAAAAAGCACTTCTGTATTCTCAATGTCTGCCTTGACCCACATGTCCTTTGCAATACTTTCCAATAAAAGCACTATAGAGTACTCTATGTTATTCTTCTTCTTCTTCTTCAGGAATATTATGATTATACAGGATTTGTACAGTTCCAACAGTACGCACAGCACTACACAACATAAAGGGAGACAGTACAATTACAATTCACTACAAGAAGGTTAGGGGGGCTGTTCCTAAGATCTTACAATTTAAAAGGGGAGTGTCAAGAAAATCAAAAAGTTAATACCTGTATGGGGATGAGTTGATGGAGCATTGTAGCCGACATCATTACTCAT
>NW_017306827.1:327385-358202 GCF_000935625.1 Nanorana parkeri | reverse complement strand
TGTAAATATTCAGCAGTCAGCCAAGGAACTCCCCGACCAGTAGCTGAATAGGTCTGGGGATAAGTCAGTGGTTGCTAAGACGCTGCGGCCTGCATAGCAAACAATGATTGTGGTTGGTGCTTGATGGGGAACTGTGAGAGGCTAGTTGCCCAATCAGGTTTGCCTCTCTTGTGACTGACAGTAAGCAGTGGGTGGATTCCATAGCTAATAGACAGCCTGCTATTGAACCTGCCCACAATCTGTATCAGAGGGACCTGATGGGTCACTGGTTGTTAAGGACGCTGTCAGCCTGATGGGGAACTACTCTCTCAGGCTTCCACTTGTGCCAAATTCCTGTACCTGTTTCCAACAAGTACATCCATCTGGGGCAAGCACTGGCTTTTGTCATGCAGATGTCCAACAGCATTCCAAAGAGTATTGTAGACACTCTGCGCAAATTCCAGGGATCGGGTATGATTGGATTGCCTTGAGGAAAGGACCCTACACTTTCAACAATCCACTAGAAAAGAGTTTTCGTTTTTTCCTGTGCTGGAAGCAACCCGCCAGCTGGACGGGGACTTCCTGTGCTGGAAGCAACCCGCCAGCTGGACGGGGACTTCCTGTGCTGGAAGCAACCCATCAGCTGGACAGAAGGCGTATTCTACCACATTGAAATACAAAAAGCCATGTGGGCTCTCCGATTTGTGCTCCACCTTCTGCTCCGAGTGCACTGTTCATAGCAGAGGTTCCGCACAGAAGCTGTGCTGCAGGCACAACCAGCATTCTGCACAGCCTGGAAGAGGGGTAAGCAACCTCAGCACTCCAGCTGTTCTGCAACTACAAATCTCACCATGCATATGCTAATGGCAGTCATGCCCGTGGCTGTCAGAGTCTTGCAATGCGTCATGGGACTTGTAGTTGCACAGCTGGAGTGCTAAGGCTGCCTACTACTGGCCTAGAATGACAACGCTACTCCTGCGTAGAAAAAAGAAAGTGTGCAGATACAACTCCCTCAATACAATTAAAGAAAGAATTATTTTTTTGTGCGATTGACAACCTTCTAAGCCACTGCAATGGATTAAGTGTCCAAGTGAGGTCCTGACTTTCCTGAGCTGCTTGCTCGGTTCAGGCAGGCTACTAGCATCTTCAGGAGGGCAGCTCAGCGATGTCGGGTTCCATGTTTCTTCCATGAAGGGATTCAAGTCACCAGTCAGCTTCCAGAGGTCAGCACCATCTATCTCTCTGTAAGGATGTTCTACCTGGCCACATACACTAGGACGTTGGTGCTCCATTCTACAGAGACATTAGCTGGTATTTCACATCACACAGATGAATTATAAATTGTAATAAAAGGCACTGAGGTCATAGATTTTAGAATGTCACCTGTTGGAACACACACCAGTACCATGGCCTACCTATACAGTTATAGCGCACACACATACTATGGCTAAAGGTGCCCATACACATTACAATTTAGCTACAGATTGTCTGTGGTCAGATGGAAAAAGTGCAACAGATTGGCCCAGGTGATTACTCCATCCACACAATTTAGTGAAGATGGAGGAATCTGTTGCACCTTTTCCATCTGACCACAGAAAATCTGCAGATAAATTGTAAGGTGTGTGGGCAGCCTAAGCCTGCTCGTCTCACCTGTCCCGGATGATTGTCTGCAGCTCCCGGATCTGGTCATTCATGGGAAGCAGTTTCAGTTGAGGTCCCACCTGCTGCAAGTGATTTTCTGCCACCTCCAGGTCCGGGCTCCCGCTGCCTTCACTCTCCTTATCCGTCTCATTGCTGCTCCCACTGCCATCGGCGAAGCGAATCTGCCGATGGCCGGGCTCCTGCTGCTGTTCCCCCGGCATGTCTTCCATCCAGCACACGGCGGCGTGCCCTGCCAGCAGCCTCTCGCGAGCTTTTAGGACCGCTGCTGGTTGGTCGCCCAGAATGCCAATCACCCTCCATGTGCCCACACACTAATGACATGATTGACGCCTTTCCAGGAACAGGAGGCGGAGCTTTGCTTGTGCGTGACCGGTTGTGTCCAACTCGTTTCACTGGGGAGACGGTCTAGCCTCTTTTCTCTATGGTCTGGGAGGACTTGGAGCTCTAGAGTGTGTCAAACCCCGTGACCCCGGACATGGCGCTGCTCATGGTACTCAATGTGCCCCGTAAGAGGCTGGGGTCACTGTGGCAGTTCAGGAGGCCTCTCAGCTGCTGCTATCAAGGAGAACGAAGGTGGAAGTCTAGCAGAGTCCGGACAAGAGGAGAACAGAGCCAGGTGAGCTATCTACATGGAGGAGGCAGCATGACAGAAGTGGGGGCGGTGTAAAGTCAGGGAGATGGACATGCTCTCATTATCCGGGGTGGGGTGATGATGTATTAAAACACTGACTGCTCACCACTTAAAGTGTATGTCCACTTTTACAACCATGTTTGATAAAACTCCCACTATAAATTTGTTATGTGCTCCCATTCACACAGCATGCCTAAAAATTGTTACCTTTCTAGTTGTTTCTTTGGAGTGGGATAATACACCGGGTTCTATAGGCAGCTTCTATTATTCAGCATAACTATAGGGACAGATTGATTTAAAAGTGCATCAACCTCTTCATGCTGGTGAAACGCGTATATGTGTCAATGGGGATTTGTTGTTGTGTGCTGGAAGCGGGTTCACTGCACCGTCCCAGCACACTGACTGAGCTGTCACAGACCTCTCTCAGTCACTGCAAGCCATTCAGAAGCTGTGGGAATAGTTCCTGATCACATGACCCCATGAGTGACCATCATAGCAATCACATGGCCAGGGCTCCAACTCCGCCCCTGATGTTAAAACCCATTTAAAGGGCTTGCAGGAGGTGGCGACAACAGGATAACATACAATGTACCATTCAAGCCTTCTGACCTCTGGGCAAAGTATGGCCCCTATGTCATCCCAAACCCATCCTGTGGGGTTTCTAGTTTTCCCTACCTTGGGGAGCAAGGTATACTCACCTGGGTCCCTATCCAGATCCCTCGCTGGAGCTGTTTCTGGGTGCAAGGGACAGCAAATTCAGCACTGCAGATGGTCCCTCGCCAGCCAGTCCCCATGTGATGATGTCACTCATCTGAATCCTGGGAGGACCCCAATAGGAAGTGAAGCCAATAGGCTGGAAAGCCAATAGGAAGTGAAGTAAACAAAGGAAGACGCTGGGCCTTAGGCCTTGTTCAC
The DNA here is from genome assembly GCF_000935625.1 of Nanorana parkeri. Taxonomy (NCBI): domain Eukaryota; kingdom Metazoa; phylum Chordata; class Amphibia; order Anura; family Dicroglossidae; genus Nanorana; species Nanorana parkeri. Next base: position 355,015 of record NW_017306827.1, on the reverse strand, counting down.
ACCAAATGCAGACCAGATCCGGTCAATTTTCTGCACACGCAGTGCAGTGGGTTGTGCCGCGTTTTAGACGTGTTTTGGATGCGTTTTTGATGCGTTTAGGGCCGGTTTTGGTAAAAAAAAAGTTTAACATGGGCTTTCAGGCACTTGCATGCGTTTTTGATGCGTTTTTGATGCGATCCAGAGCAGGTAAAATAGGGCTTGCCGCAGTTTTTTCATCCGGTCTGCATCTGGTCTGGATCCGCACGCTGCGATGTGAACTGGAGGTCAAAATACCATAGGAATACATTGGACGCAGTTTTGATCCGGTCTGCACCTGCTCTGGTCCGGATCTGCTCCGCACTTCGTGTGAACAAGTCCTTAGGAGCAGATCCGGACCAGAGCAGGTGCAGACCGGATCAAAACTGCGTCCAATGTATTCCTATGGTATTTTGACCTCCAGTTCACAAAACGCATCAAAAACGCATGCAAGTGCCTGAAAGCCCATGTTAAACTTGTGTCACCTCAATACATCAGGAAGTGGTGAGCGAACACATACTGTTGCTTGCTCACTTCTCGATCATCTCCCTGCAGAGAGCGGTGACTCTCTGTCACCGCTCCCTGCAGGGATTCCTCCCCGCTCCGATCCTCCAGCGCTCACTGGGGGAACGGACGGGGGAGGGGGCGGGCAGAGCTGCCTCTGCCTGTAGAAAGTTAGAGCCCGCTGTCATTCACACAGCTGGGTGGATCTCAACAGCATTGTCGGGATCCATCCCGGCTGCGGCGGTCTCAGTATACCGCGAGCTGTAGCTCGCGATATCCTGAGCTTTGGGTCGTGGGAGGACGCTAGTTTATGTCCTCCTGTGACCCTTAAGAGAACTATGGGGGAAAAAACACTTACCTCATAGTTCTTTTTTAAGACAATGCATTTATTTTGTATCGGCTGTCAGTGCACGTCAACATAGAAAAAAACAAACCGGCAGCATTTCTTTTTAATGTAGTTCACAACATTGTTCAAGTAGGTCAAATCTGTGCGTTGTGATGTGTTATAACTCTGCTGTATTCTTCTGTCCGGTATGTGTGAGTGTTGGAGCGGCAGTCATTTCTAATCGCCATGGATATGTGTAAATGGCACTTTAGGCTTTGATCACATGGGCTTCAGCTTGTGTAAGAGCGTGTACAGCAAGCTTTTGCAGAACTTATGGACAGCCTTGTTGAAGCTTTTAAATCACCATTTATCTCCCGCTTGTGGAGGTTAAACACACATTTTAATTAATAAAAAAAAAAAAAAACAAAACAAAAAAACCCACACATCTTAATGGGTGTTGACTGTCACTTTAAACAAACTGCTAGTAGGTCTCTAGAGGCTTTGGCACTAGATAAAATACAACTACAGGCTCCTGTATGACGGTCTAAAAAAAGTACCAAATCCGCTCACTACGTGATGCACAAGCCTCATAGAGTAAACTGCAGAGACAATGATGTGAATGCAGAAAGCAGTAGACCAGACTAGGTGTGGGCAGGCTTGTCAATCAGAAGTGACAGTACTGATAACCACACCCCATAAACATCATCTCTTTCCATTGTAGTATAAACAGGCACAGCCTACATGAGAGTGGCAACTCGGCTCTGAATTCAGGAGCAGTGCAGCATTGGTGTCGCAGCATCACAGGATGCTGCATTAGGTGGACTTCACTGGCAAGATCAACAGGTATTTGTGGGGCTTTGCAGGGGGACTAAGAAAAGTAAATAAAGCCATAAACTAAATAAATACCCAACATGCCAGGTTAAAAATTGCGTGCGTTTTTGAAATGGCAAAAAATATGGTACTCCAAATTGTCCATGGGTGATGCTTTAAAAGCCAGTAAAGGTCATCAGTTTAGAGATATCTGTGAATATTGGCTCTAGAATTATTGCTCTCACTCTGGCGCATGTGGCAATACCTAACGTGTAGCATGATCATCATTTTTGTACGTAGGCGCACCCAGCACATGTTTATGTTGATATGCGCATGCTCGTGGAGGTGAGTTACTTTAAACATTTTTTTTTATTGAATTAAAATTTTTTAAGCTTAATTGCTATCACATAAGGGGGCTCACAAACCCCTCTATGTGATAGAATACTAGTGGTGACAGGTGCACTTGAAGGTGACATTAGGGGTCTTTTAGTGTAACTGGTCTCCTTCCCCGCTTTCCACCGTCACCCATGATGCAGGTCCCGGGCCTGCAGGAGGGGCAGCGGAGCCTGGCAAGCAAGGTGGGTTGTCTGGCAGGGGGTGGGGGGTCCTTAGCTCAGCCACGAGAATCGCTTCTAGTGTATAGCTTCCGGATGTCTGTTTAAAGGGGCCCGCTGCCAGCAACGTATGCTATACATCAGTGGCAGTTAAAGGGTTGAACAAAACTGTTTCAAAGCTTTGTAAAGGTTTATTGTACACACTGCTCTTGTACAAGCTGAAGCCCATGTGAGAAAAAGGCCTCAAAGTGTACCTGAAGCCGAAACAGTTTTTGTTTTGGGAAGCGTTAGAACCCCAGGCAGTTTTTTAGTGTTGTCTGTCTCCGCTGGTGAGATTCGCCCTCTGTGTCTTGGTGACCATTGTCACTGTGACAGAAAGTGATGGGAAATCCAAAATGTTACAGCTGTGATAAGAACAGGAGGTGAAGGTAAATGTTTGTAAAAATTCCAGTGACAGCTGTCCAAGATCGGATTTCCCTTTACTTTGGAGATATTTCTATTCACTTCCTGTTTGGTCTCTAGCAGGGATGCCCCGATATATCGGCCGCCGAAACATATCCGCTGAAAATGGCACTTTTGGCTAAATGCCCAAAGTGCCATTTTCCTGCCGATACATCGGGGCATCCCTGATTTCTCTCCTCCCCGCTGGGAGCTACTCTGTGTCCCAGCGGGGAGGAGAGAAAGTGTGACAGCCGAGCGCTGCGGAAGGAGAGCGTTGTGAGCGGCCGGCATCTCTCCTCCCACACCGCTCAGCCTCCTATCACAGTCCGGCAGAGCGCTGTGTGGGTGGAGACAGCCCGCGCTGTCACAGGAGGCTGAGCTCTCCTCCCTGCACCACTCGCTCAGCCTCCTGTGACAGCGTGCCAGGAAGGAGAGCCAATGCAAACACTCAGCGATCAGTGATTGCTGAATGTTTGTACATAATTGTGGACATGGTATGTGTACTATATCATAATTTATGAATGAATGGGAGTGATCTACATCACCTCCTGTTCATTCATGATTGTGGTTATAGTAAACATACTCTGTCCTCATGTTATGAACAGGAACACTCAGTATAGAGGATTCCTGTTCATTGACAACAGGGGACATAGAAAAAGAGATAGAGGACTCTGTGTTCTCAATCTCTTTTTCTATTTTAAAAGGGAAAAATCAGGGATCTGTTTAGACCCCCAATATTTCCCCGAAGCCCCTAAAAGTAGAGTAAAAAATGAATTAATAAATAAAAATAAAAACAATAAGTTTATAAAAAATAAAATATTTAAAAAATGTGAAAAAATTAAAATAAAAACATTTTCCGTTTCGGCCTGACAATTTTTTTTATTTCGGTTTGCATTTCAGTGCACCTCTAGTATCTAGGATAGCACATGAAGGATAATCTCCGAAATGGCACAGCCAATAAAAAAAATATACAGGGATTTGACCATTTCCTATCCTATCAAACAGGATGTAGGCTTTAGATATACTTTATTGCTTGCCATTGAACGGCCAGTTAATGCTCACCCCATCACCTTTCTAACCAATGCACTAACCGGTTGTTTGCCCTTTGTTATTGTTACCTAGCCTTGTGGTTTCCTCCATTACCCAGCAGCCCTGTATTGTGTGCTACTGCTTGGTAATTGGGATGATAGAAGAAGCATTGCTCTGGAGTTTGGGCTTGCCAAGTCTATGATGATGAAAGAGTACAGCTCGGAGGACATTTCCCTGTATAAGGTATCTGCAGGCACCCTGGACTTTTTTTTTTTTTAAAGCTTGAGTTCATGGAACTGGTGTGCAGAGATAAGTGACAGGAAGAACAAAGCAGAAGATTATCCATACAAGATGCTGATCAGATGTTTTTCTTGAAGAATTGTTACTTGCATTGACACTCTAAAATTGTGAGGGTGTTTTGTCTCAGCACTCTCTGCTAATCTGCAGATGTCTTGTAACATGGCAGTACTGTGGTAACAAAATTCAATCATTCATCCTTGACCATTTGCAGATGTAGTGGTTTAAAGAAGAACTCTCTGGTCAAAAATGACCTTCACCCTTACAGTGGGGCTTCCCCCACACTGCAAGGGTTAAGTGCTTGTTTTGGTCTAGGTGTAAAAATAACAAAGTTTAACTCGCCCGATCCTTCCAGTTGGCTGGCTGTTAGACCGGTCCCTCCAGCCTCTCTCCGACTCCACTGAAGCAGTTGTATGTCCCTCTTCATCCTCACGTCCCCTACACAGTGTATTGGACATGATGACTCACGGGACCTTAGACTGCTGGGACGGAGGGCTGCAAGGATTCAGTGAGTATCATTTTGTTTTTTTTGCACCTGGACAAAAGGGTTAAGAACATTTTTGCCTCCTCTACAGTCCTGTGCCCTTGAAGGCTCCCCAATCCGGGGTTCAGCTCCACTTGTTATTTGTGTTGAATGATACCTAGTTCCATCCAACTTAATTCGTCTTGGCTCAGGCCGTCGTTGACAAACCCTGAGGGGGTGCATCACCATGCAATCTGGGCTTAGAGTACTCCTGAGTATAGCGCCTTCACACATCATTATATGAGCGCTGCTTAGTCCAGCAGGAAGCACTACTGCTGCTAAAACTGAAGGGGAAACAAGGACAAATGGTATGTATAAAGGGGTTTGTTACAATTGAAGTTGGGGTTTGGGGGCTTCAGGGAACACACGGGTCCAGCATACACAAGTTCGGATTTAAAGGAGAACTATGAGGTGAGTGATTTCCACTCACCTCATAGTTCTAGCCGACCTGTGACAATGAGACTGTCACAGGTCGGCTCAATAGATCGGGAGGTGAGCAAACACATACCAGGTTCGCTCCCCTCTCGATCCTGTCACGGCTCTCTGCCGTGACAGGGGGAGGGGCTGGATTCCCCTCTCCGCTCTGCCAGCGCTGACTGGCCGAACGCACGGGGGAGGGGGCGGGTACAGCTGGCTCTGCCTCTAGATAGGCAGAGCCAGCTGTCACTCACGCAGCTGGGCGGATCACGTCATCTAAGTCGGGATCCGCTCCGGCTGCGGCGTCTCAGTATTCCGCCAGCTGTAGCTCGTGGTATACTGAGCTTAGGGTAACGGGAGGACGCTAGTTTGTGTCCTCCCGTTACCCTAAGGAGAACTATGGGGAAAAACACTGACCCCATAGTTCTCCTTTAATACAAACCTGTCTGGAGGTTAAAAAAGGACATCAGTAGTATACTGTAAAAAAGGCAGCTTTTTTTTTTTTAACCTGTCGATTGGTTTGCTGAATCTTTGCTCTGTAGCAGAGCTCCCAGGGCCGATCCTATTTGGCTCCCGTGGTGTGTCGATTAGATTGTCCTCCCTTTGGCTGCTCTACTTATTCCTGCTGACTCTTCATCACTGCAGGATTCCTTGGGAGGAACTACAGCGGCCAGCATGGGCCGTGTCCTCCACATACCTGGCAGTGTGTGATTGGTTGGAAGCCAAGAACTCTGCTACTGAGCAACGTTTCTGCAGACTGGCCAACGGACTGGTAAATATAAAGCTGCTTTCTTCATAGAGGCAAATGTTATTTGTTTAACCCTCCTGTCAGTGTTGCTTTAAAGAGAACCAGCCACAATTGGGTTATGCAAGAATAAAAATGTTTTGTCTTGAATTGAAGGTTAACTTATTTTTTTCCCCCTCCTTTTTGATTTAATTTATCTGACCCTTAACACACCTCACAAGCTCAGCAATAAGGGACAATGAAAGAGGGATGCATACATCGCGTAAAAATAGCTTTATTAGATAAAACCACATAAAAAGATTTCACTGACATCTGTGTGTGCTGTGTCCTGCGCCAAGGAATGTACAGCGTAGCCTTGTGGAGCTAGAGATATACCACCAGTTGCTTCCAACTCTCTTGTGAGCGTAGCCGCCTCGCCCTTCACAGACGTGATGGTGTCACACGTACTTCAATTCCTAATTCACAGCCTTGGAGCTAATTGTTTCACAATTCGAAGGTGACATTTTGACAAACTGGCTTCCCCAAATATATTGGCAATGATATCATTTTATAAAATAATTTCTTGTTCTTCAATCTGAGTTACAACAAAAGTTACAACAAAAGCTAACTGAGTTAGTGTGTTAAGACACACAAGGACTTATTTACCATCACGCAAATCTGTGAATTTTATTTTGGGTTCAGGGTAATGGGGACCAGCTATATTTGTAGCCTTACTGTTCATTACCATATTGCATAGATGCAATAGTGGGGACCGTGAAGGTATGATGCTGTAAAAGTAAGCCTGGCCTTTTCTTATTAATGAGACTGTCACAGGTCGGCTCAATAGATCGGGAGGTGAGCAAACACATACCAGGTTCGCTCACCTCTCGATCCTGTCACGGCTCTCTGCCGTGACAGGGGGAGGGGCTGGATTCCCCTCTCCGATCTGCCAGCGCTGACTGGCCGAACGCACGGGGGAGGGGGCGGGTACAGCTGGCTCTGGCTCTGCCTCTAGATAGGCAGAGCCAGCTGTCACTCACGCACGTCATCTACATCGGGATCCGCTCCGGCTGCGGCGTCTCAGTATTCCGCCAGCTGTAGCTCGTGGTATACTGAGCTTAGGGTAACGGGAGGACGCTAGTTTGTGTCCTCCCGTTACCCTAAGGAGAACTATGGGGAAAAACACTGACCCCATAGTTCTCCTTTAATACAAACCTGTCTGGAGGTTAAAAAAGGACATCAGTAGTATACTGTAAAAAAGGCAGCTTTTTTTTTTTTAACCTGTCGATTGGTTTGCTGAATCTTTGCTCTGTAGCAGAGCTCCCAGGGCCGATCCTATTTGGCTCCCGTGGTGTGTCGATTAGATTGTCCTCCCTTTGGCTGCTCTACTTATTCCTGCTGACTCTTCATCACTGCAGGATTCCTTGGGAGGAACTACAGCGGCCAGCATGGGCCGTGTCCTCCACATACCTGGCAGTGTGTGATTGGTTGGAAGCCAAGAACTCTGCTACTGAGCAACGTTTCTGCAGACTGGCCAACGGACTGGTAAATATAAAGCTGCTTTCTTCATAGAGGCAAATGTTATTTGTTTAACCCTCCTGTCAGTGTTGCTTTAAAGAGAACCAGCCACAATTGGGTTATGCAAGAATAAAAATGTTTTGTCTTGAATTGAAGGTTAACTTATTTTTTTCCCCCTCCTTTTTGATTTAATTTATCTGACCCTTAACACACCTCACAAGCTCAGCAATAAGGGACAATGAAAGAGGGATGCATACATCGCGTAAAAATAGCTTTATTAGATAAAACCACATAAAAAGATTTCACTGACATCTGTGTGTGCTGTGTCCTGCGCCAAGGAATGTACAGCGTAGCCTTGTGGAGCTAGAGATATACCACCAGTTGCTTCCAACTCTCTTGTGAGCGTAGCCGCCTCGCCCTTCACAGACGTGATGGTGTCACACGTACTTCAATTCCTAATTCACAGCCTTGGAGCTAATTGTTTCACAATTCGAAGGTGACATTTTGACAAACTGGCTTCCCCAAATATATTGGCAATGATATCATTTTATAAAATAATTTCTTGTTCTTCAATCTGAGTTACAACAAAAGTTACAACAAAAGCTAACTGAGTTAGTGTGTTAAGACACACAAGGACTTATTTACCATCACGCAAATCTGTGAATTTTATTTTGGGTTCAGGGTAATGGGGACCAGCTATATTTGTAGCCTTACTGTTCATTACCATATTGCATAGATGCAATAGTGGGGACCGTGAAGGTATGATGCTGTAAAAGTAAGCCTGGCCTTTTCTTATTACCTTTAACACTAAATTAAATTGCCAGTTTTGGGAGGAGATCTGCAGGAACACACTAGTTTGTTTACGACCCATTTACACGGTCTTGGTGCGTAAATTGCACGGTACCGCACAACCCACCTCCCTTGCAATTACAGTGTGGGGGGTGTGTTGGTTGCCATTCATTTCAATATGTATTCCAGAGTCCTGCTACACTCTTACTGGGTATCCCCGTCAGCGTGGGTGCTCGAAATGACCGCGGATGGCGCCGCCAATACTGAAACTTGTTAAAGATGTCACCAGCACACTATCTTGAAGTGAAGAACATGTCTGTTTATTGGCGCTTCATGTCAAAACAGATAACCATGTTTTTCGGGGCCACACAGTACGATCGGCTGCACAGGAACGCGTGGTAATAAAATGCCCTGCATTCCAGTGCGGTGGGACCGCAAAAAATAGTGCATGTATGACCTACCATAGATACTAGCATACTATGTGCCACAGGGAACAATCTGACACTGGCATGATCAAACCATCTTTTTTTTCTTCTCAATCAGCCAATAAATCTGTCTTTTAGTCATTCAGTGTCTAAGCTTGTTTGTTCATGTTCTGGAGTCCTCCTTTGTGGAGAAAACGGCGTAAGGGCTGGTTCACACCACAAACAGTGCGTTCCATAGTGGTCAGGCTCTGGAGCGCATTGTATCGCACTCCGGCCAGCTCCCTGAGTTCAGGAGCGGAAGGGGACGTGGCAGTGCATTGGAGTAAATGGCACCACAGCCATGCCCCCTGCCCGCATTGCGGTTGCCCACACCCGAACGCGTGGCACATCAGTGCCTGCGTTCCAGTCCAGTGCGATCTGCTAAAATGCGACCGCACTGTGGGCGGGGGCTGCTGTGCCATTGACCTCAATGCACACCCTCTCCCTTCCTTAAAGGCAGGGAACCAGCCGCAGTGCGTTCCAGAGCCTGACCGCTCTGGAACGCACTGTTTGTGGTGTGAACCGGCCTTTAAATGGTTGTTACACCTTCTGTTTTTTTTGCATATATCTACTGCTTAAAAAAAAAAATTATATATTGAGGTTTACCAGTCCTTAGATGAGGTGGCTGCATTTTTTTTTTCTTTCAGGCTTTGTTCCCTTTATTTTCCCTAGGTAATCCTGCCAATAACACACTTCCTGTCCCTTATGATCTACACTCACTTCTTCATGGTATCTGTAGGAGGAGTCATGATTGTCACACAGGCTGGACTTCAAACATGTCTGCTTCTGTTCCTCTTCATGACATGATGTGATTAGTTGTTATACAATTAAGATAACGTTCTTTGTCATTTCCCTGAAGCTCACAGGAAGTGTCAAGCACACGGCATTTCTGGCAAGATAAGCAGATATTTTCTGTACTTGCTGAATGTGCTCTTGGCCTAAAAATGAAAACCACTGGACCTGTTAGCTGCATTCTATTTATTACATTTTGTTTTTGGGTTTAACTGGCAGGAAAAATCCAACCTGGCTGACATCCTGATCCCCCGGGATATTTGAAGAAGGGAGCTGCTGCTGCTGGTACATAGGCATTATATTCATAACACAATCCATTCGATTTGTGCTAGATTGAGTGATGATAATATCATGGTTATGGATAACTTTAATTGGATGGGCTTATTGTAGATTTGTCTGTTACATTGCAACCCAAGCTAGTGAACATATTGTTACCATAATGATGAGCTATTCTAGACTGAAGTGTTATTACAGGGATGTTACCTTGTATATTCATGAAACACAGCATTTTAGGAAGTCCTTAGGCTAGATTCTCATGGGTGTCTTTTCAGCCTCAAAATTGCTGTCAAAATACCTGCTTACATGGATTTGTCATCTGTGTCGAAGCTTTGTCTTGAAAGTTGATTTGAAGCATTTTGTAAATGAATCCGTTAAGTTCTTTAAGTCAGTTTTTACAACAACAGTCTTTTTATGTATCCTGTTGTCATGGCATAGCACCTGCCTGCCTTCACATACCGTCACCCACAAACCCATTTAGAACGCTCTAGACGTAATGGAAAAAAAAAAAATTTGTTTGACAGAAATATTTGTATAGTTAATTCTCCATCTTTTATCCCAGAGAAAGGCCTTCTTTATGGGCTACATTTTATTGCTGTCCATGTCTCCATCAGTAAACATTTGCGGCACTTCCTGTTCCCCCAATGAGTACAGAAAGTAAGTGAACATCTCCCCAAAGTGAGGACATTTTGTCACCTGTACAAATATGGATGGACCAATTAGGGCTGCAGCTAACGATTATTTTCATAATTGATTAGTTAGCTGATAATTTTTTTTAATCGGATAAAAAAAAAAATGAAATACAGTTTGTTACAAACATAACGTTTACTTCAGACTAAAACTGCATGCATTTGTTTTGTAATCACACTGCACTGGAATGCACAGCATTGCAGTACCGAGTGTTCCAGTGCGGGCAATCGCAATGCAGACGGGAAGCGCGTTTGGGGTACCATTGAAATGAATAGCACCACAACAGACATCCTGCAGCAGAATTTGTCAGGCCGCAACCAAAAATTGCTTTAAAAAAATAAATAAAATTTTGTATCTTTTGTGTTATATTGGACATTTTATTTAGTTTCATGGGTTTAAAATAATGTGAATTGAAAAACTCCAAGTCAATAGCCATCAGCTTAGAGTTGGCCATGAATATTGTCGTGAGAATTATTGCTCTCACTCTGGCGCACGTGGCGATCCCAGACAGGTGTAGCGCAATCGTTGTTTTCATATGCGTGTGCCCCGACTTAGGCCTGGTTCACACCTGTGCGTATTGCATAAGCGCGTCACACGCGCGTTTTCTTCCCGAAGTTTGGCGCGTTTTCATGTGCGTTTTTAGTGCGTTTTTTTAAATTTAGTTTATACCATTGACTTCAATGCTTTTTACATTTTGGTCCGTTTTGTAGTGCGTTCATCGAGCGTAGGACGCACTACAAAAGGGTCAGGTGTGAACCAGCACTTAGTATGCATCCACTCGCAAGGTCAGGGCAGGTTCTCTTTAAGGTGACTTTAGGGGTGTCACCTTTCCACTTCAATAGTTTTGGCAGGGAAATGACAGCTGACTGCTGCTGAATGTTAACACAGCAGACAGTATATGGGAGCAATAGCCAGCCTGCTATTGGCTATTTCAAACTGCAATAGCCGGCTGACTATTGCACCTGCCTGCTGTCATTCTGCAGAGGAGGGACCGAAGGAGAGAGTTCGGGAGCACGGGAGAGCAATGGAGATGCACTGGGGGCACGTGGGAGAAACTGAGGGGCAATCGGGAGCACGTGGAGAAACTGAGGGGCAGCGACACAGTGCAGAACAAGGCATGGTAAGTCAGTAATGGGGAAAATGATCAGCTGCGGGGAGACCCCAGGCAACGCTGGTGACTAGTTCTTTGCCATTTTCTTCCCTTTGCTGGGCACAGATTCCCCTTCAACTGTTCTAGTTTACATTGTTTCAATGGGTGTAATTAAAAAGGGTTGTTGTTAGCTGGTTAAGAATAAAGCTTGTGCTCTCTGAGGTTCCAAGAAGTATCCATTAGTATTAAAGAATGTTCCTTCAGTTCTTGCTATACATGTGAATTCTTGTCTTCAACCCTTTTGTTGCCACAGATGTAAGTACTACTGTACTACTTTCATGGCAATATGGCACTGTAAACTGACTCCATGTTGCTATAGCTATAACCTTTCTTCAGTTGACTTCCGGGTTTCTACTGGAAGTGATTCGGGCAATTGTAAAGCCTTTTGTGTTGAATTCTTCCTGGAATACCACCAGTACACTTCCTGATATGTTACTATACCTATAACCTCCTCTTCTGTAGCCTAATATCAGTATATCTGCAGTGTGAAATCATCTAAAGCACTGACTGCTAGACTTAGAAGATTTGCAATGGGTCTTGGTGATGCCAGTTCTGTGCTGCTTACTGTTCTCCTTCTTGGAGAGAAGTCTGTATCTGAGGACCTGCAGTGCAAGGATCTCCGTGCTTCTGCTATAGTCTGTGCTTCCTGAACCTCTCCTTTTGCTTCTTCATCATTACCCCACCAGTCATCAGGGTGGCAGCTCCTGGCATGAGGAAGCAAAGCTTTGCTGCTCTTGTAAGATTGCCACATTCACAAAAAGACATGTTAAACAAAGCATGGTAGGTCAGTAATGGGGGAAAGATCAGCTACAGGAGGACCACAGGAAATACTGGTGATTAGTCCTATGCCCTCTTCTTGCCCTTTTGTGGGGATAGCTGCGTTAGATATATTTCAGTGATATTTTTTTTCAGAAATACATATAGGCACCTGAATTTTTTTTAGCCTTAATATCAGCATTTAACTCTTCCTATTGTAAATACCCATTTATATATTAAGTGAAGCAAATGAGCTTATTAGACAAAGCAAGGCAGTATGTCCTCTCACAAAAATAACTATTTAACAAATTAAGTGGAACAACATAATGTTCTACTTCTATGTTCTAACTCCTCTGCATGATTACAAAGGCAGAAAATAATAACTCCCATGGATACATTAAAGGGGCCTTGACTGACCATGTGTTAGGAAGATAATTGGGGAATAACACAGTTTGTGATCCCTATTTCAAATCTCAATTTCTTTAGTAATAGTAGCCAGCAGGGTTCCAGGGCTCAAAGATGCATTGCTTACTACAATAAAACAAATGCCGTGCTTCCTGGAGGATAGCAAGGATACTGCGAGCATAGCAGTCAGGCACGCTATGTGCAGAGTGGATCGACAATGTGAGCTTGGGGAAGAGAACAACTGGAGAGATGCTGTAAAATAATATGTTTGTACTGTAGAAGAAGCAACTTTACAGACTGCTGTAAAACAGGATACACCATACTGAGATTACAAACATTGCATGTATGTTTATGTATAGTCGGATATAGAGGTCTGTATCAATTATTCCAATTATGCAAACTAGGGATGCACCGATACTGATACTACTATCAGTGCCGATACCAAGTATTTGTATGAGTACTCGCCCAAATGCTCCCGATACTTATCCCAATACCGGAAGTCCAGGATCAGGAAGCCGCGCAGCGAGTCATTACATGCCATGCAGCTTCCTGATTGGCCGGGAAGTCGGCTCCATGCTCCCTCATCATCAAGGAGCATGGAGCTGGCTTACCAGCCAATCAGAAAGCCAGGTGGTGAGTCATTACACGCCGACTGGCTTCCTTAATGGGACTTTTGGTATGGGCGGGTACTGAAAAAAAAAAAATATCGTTACTCTATACCAAAAAACTGGTATTGGTGCATTCCTGATGCAAACTATTGTAAGTGTTTTGGTTTCTGTAAACTTTATTGGAGTTATTCCCTAAGCTGCCGAAGGGAAGTGAGCCGAAGACTGTTCAGCTATTCACTGCACCCCTGTATGGCTATTCTTAGCCGTACATCGGCTGGATTTGGCCCGCTTCACCTCCTTTCTGTTCAGCCAAACAGCCTCAGCACATTCGGCCAAACTGAAGGGAAGAATCCGTTCGCCTCAGCCGATGCAACATCTGGATTGGTTAAGGCGAACGTTCGGCAGTTCCTTCTCTGCTGTTCACCCCTATTGTAATAGGGGCCGAACAGCAGAGAGTGACTAGCCAAATGCTGCCTAGCAGCATTCGGCTTGGTCATTCTGTATGCTCTCGTGATAAGCTACAATCTCATGTTTAGTTGACTAATTTGTATTGACATTGTAGTCCATCACAGGAGTGAGCTTGGAGCTGTGACTACTTTACAACACACACAGGGACCATGGGGAACAAAAGTAGCCCCCCCTCCAGAAGGAAGGACAGTGTCGGCACCAATTCACAGATGATTTGAGGATCCATAGCTGAGTGATACACAAATAAGATTCAGTTTTGATAATAGTCACCTGACCGTGCTGGCCAATGAGAAGCGCCTCTTAGTACGGTCCATTACGGTTTTGGCTAAAATCATTTTTTGGATCACGACAAGTAGGTTGGGCCCCCGCTTTAGTACTTGGTCAAGTAAGTAGTTTTTTTTTTTTTAGAAAATCCCACACCCCTGTATATAACATTTGATAGACTGTTTTGTTTGTGTCATTAGTTATGTAGCCTACATGGTGTTTAATAATACATAATTGTAAACAAGTTTTTAGTAAAGCTGGCTATATGTGGCTTGAATTTCTGCTGAATTTTGAGTCATGGGTGATCGTGCCAATACCACCCAGCTTCACAAACTTCAATTGAAAAGTCAAGTTAGCAAACAGTGACTGTAGCCAATTGGTTGAAGTCACTGTTTGTATATTTTGAGCAGGGTGAGTGCCAGCTGTCAGAATACAATAACCAGCAAAGGGGGTTCTTCCATCCACATTGTTTACCTTCAGTGTAAATGCATGTTTTCCCCCATAGTTCTCCTTAGGGTAACGGGAGGACACAAACTAGCGTCCTCTCGTCACCCTAAGCTCAGTATACTGCGTGCTACAGATCGCGGTATACTGAGACGCCGCAGCCGCAGCGGATCCCGACGTAGATGACGGGATCCGCCCAGCTGCGTGAGTGACAGCTGGCTCTGCCTATCTAGAGGCAGAGCCAGCTGTACCCGCCCCCTCCCCCGTCCGTTCCGCCAGTCAGCGCTGGCAGATTGGAGGGGAATCCGGCCCTCCCCCTGTCACGGCAGAGAGCCGTGACAGGATCGAGAGGTGAGCGAACCTGGTATGTGTTCGCTCACCTCCCGATCTACTGAGCCGACCTGTGACAGTCTCATTGTCACAGGTCGGCTAGAACTATGAGGTGAGTGGAAATCACTCATCTCATAGTTCTCCTTTAAGTGTTTTTTTTTCTATCCTGCAGTCCTAAAGGTCAAACTCACAATAAACCGGCTTATTTAATCTTCTCCTAGAGTTGCCCTTAGTGCTTCCCAGTTATCTCGTTCTCTCTGTAGGCTGTAAGGTTTTATGCAGCCTTCCTCTTCTCCCCAATTAGTGAAAAACAGTTCATTGCTTGCAGCAAGTATATCAGGATGGAGAAGAGCGATGATTGACAGTTTTAATGTTTTACCTACACAGCTGCTATAAAAAGGGAAATGGGCACGCGTTTCGCACTCCTCCGCTGTTTTGACCCCTTTAGTGCAGCACGAGCTGTATGATTTTCTGTAGAAAAATAGATACATAAGTGCATATTGATGTCCGTTGTGATCTGGATTTGTAGACCATTTTGTGGGCAGTCTAGTGATACCTGGCATGTAATGCTGGTCACTGTTAGCAATGTTTGGCTTCAGACTCACAGATGGTTAAAAAGCTTGTCAATGCTTTTCTAGCTTTAACAAGTATTTTTCAATTTTTTCTGATGGCAGAGCAAAGCCTTCGGTCATCCAGAGAAGGGGCTGGAAATACCACAGATATTGCAGAGGAAATGCCTTGTGAGCGTTCTCTGGGCCTTCTTTTGATTTGCATTATCAGCGCTTATGCAGCTAGGAGATGCTGGTGCTCTAGTAGGTTCTCATTTGTACACACGGTCACTTACATTACAATATTATATTAATACAAGCATTTTTTTTTTAGCTTTGCCAAAACCTGTATGTATAAGCCCTTAAAGTGGAACTGCAGGTCATTCTTCTACTTCCTGGTTTAGTATTCCTGTCGGTTTATTGCGGTTTACCACAAGAAGCTGCATTGGCGAATTAAAGCAGAACTCTGGGCAAATCAGATCTTGACCCTTGCAGTGGGGGTACCCCCAGGGTTATGTGCTCGTTTTGTCTAGGGAGCTATTCCAAAATCTATTGTGTATGGAGAAAATCCATATAGGAGGAGAAAGGACAGGAATGATGTTATCATTGTGCATAGGCTAGAATGAAAAAGCGATTGGCCGCTAAATTATGAATGACCAAAGCTACCCACGAGCATGCAGGTAAGTCGCAAAGGGGGTTGTTCGTACGAAGCGCATTGAAAATGCAATGTGTATATTTTGGATTTGTTAACTGACGTGTATTAAGGACTCTTTGCAGTTCACTTGAACTGAACACAAGCAACTATGGAAATAAAATGCTGCAGGGGCCTTTCCCTCAGTGTGTTAGTCCATTGCACCAATGAACTAGACTAATTACAAATGTACTCTGAAGATGAGGTAGACTTTACTAGCTTTGAGAAGTGCACAATACTATAAAGTAGTAATATGCCCTCAGAGCTTTCATTGATTCCATCGCTCTGTATCTCTCAGAAGCACTGCCCTGAACTTCCAGACGGGGAGCACACACTGTTTATGTCAGAATAAAGTCACATGACCTATCACATCTTGTACGTAGGCAAAGTGCATGCGTGCCCCATCTACTTCTGCACCTTGAGCTGTCTATTTTGTGTCTTGATGCACGGAGTACTAGCATCAGCATGTAGAATGTAGTCCCAGCCAGGTTTTTTTTCACAATATTCACAGTTTAAACCAGAGATTTACCTGTCCTCTTTTTTTATTTCCCCTCTGCTAGTTGATCTCAGTCTCATGGCTATCATTATTCAACCTACTTCCTCTGAGCCCATGTTGTCTTTGACCTGCTCCAGCCTATATTAGTTAAAGAAGGAGTACAGTAATGAACGTCTCACTCTGCTTTCTCTTCCTATCAGCATGCTTCTTGTCGACAACGAACTGATTGGCTCCTTGTGCTGTTTCCTCTAACACTGCTTGTATTTAAAAAAAATAAAAAAATGCTTTAGTGATGATTTATAAATCATTTGCCCAGCCATGTGCTGGCCAATAGCCTTTCACATTGCATGTCTTATGCTCTTCGGCTCATCTAGTGGCGAAGTGGTGTGCGAATGGCATTTGGCCAGCATATGGTTTGTCAAATGATTTATATATCATCCCCCTAATAAAGAATTCAATAATTTGTGTTTTTATCAGCCAAAAGTTCCGTTTTAAATTAAAAAAACACAAAACTATAGGATAGACTTTACAATAAGAACTTCAAATATGTAGGTATCCGTTGAATACAATGAGGCGAATTGATCAAATATGGAGCAGACAGAATCTGGAGCAGCTGTGCATGGCAACCAATCAGATTCTATCTTTTTCAAATCTTAGCTGAACAAACACAATCTGGAGCAGTTGCTCAGGACATCAGCTTTAATCTGCTCCAGTTTTAATAAATTCCCCTCAATGTGCTTTCTTTAACTCAAGCTCATGTGACAACGTAGCCGTAGTTGGATTAGGATAAAACAAA
This sequence comes from Nanorana parkeri, assembly GCF_000935625.1. Lineage (NCBI taxonomy): Eukaryota > Metazoa > Chordata > Amphibia > Anura > Dicroglossidae > Nanorana > Nanorana parkeri. The sequence goes on along the minus strand of NW_017306827.1, from coordinate 337,891 downwards.
ACTTCTCCACTGTTAGTCTTTGACAGTCTTGGACTATAAATGGACAGCACGTACAATAAGAACCTTTGCAGCAGACAACTCGAGCGCACAAGTCAGACAAAGTATCTGTCAGCTGGACATTTCCCATCAATTAGATTTCTGTGGTAACCTTTTGTCCTGTTAGATTCTGTGCTACAATTTCTCCAGGTCTGACGTGTTCAGTGTTCTGGTGCCGTCAAATACTTTGGGCTTTGTCTTAAAGTTCTTTGTTAGTGTTTCTTAACTGACTCTCCTAATCTGATTCACTGTATCTGTAAAGAAATATATAACGGCATTACTGATAATTGTCATTCTTCTTAATAGACCGTATGTTTGTTTATTTTTGGCTTTTTTTTTTTAGATATGTATATCAGGACAGGTTCCCTTTGGTGTTTTTTTTCCTTCTTTTAGTAACTCAGAACATTGATTCTGCCTTTAGTATTAATAGAGTTTCAGTGCACATTGGTATCTCAGGAAGCTGAGTGCACTGTATAACTACAAAAGAATATACTAATATTAGAGGTGCACAGAAATGAAAATTTCAAAACGGAAATAAAAAAAAATGTCAGGCCGAAACCAAAAATGTTTTTTATTTTAACTTTTTCAATTTTTTATAAACTTTTTTTACATTTAAAAAAAAATATTTTTATTCATTTTTTATTAAATATTTTTTAGTTTTTAGGGGCTTCGGGAAAATATTAGGGGTCTAAAATAGATAAAGAGATTGCGGACACAGAGTCCTCTATCTCTTTTTCTGCATCCCCTGTTATAAATGAACAGGAATCCTCTATACTGAGTGTTCCTGTTCATTTATAACATGAGGACATAGTGTGTTTACTATAACCACAATCATGAATGAACAGGAGGTGATGTAGATCATTCATAATTGAGGATACAGTAACCATACCCTGTCCTCCAATTATATACAAACACTCAGCGATCACTGATCACTCCTTCCTGACACACTGTCACAGGAAGCTGAGCGAGAGGAGCTCAGCCTGCTATGACAGCGCTGGCTTTCTCTGCCCACACATCGCTCTGCCGATCTGTGACAGAAGGCTGAGCGGTGCAAAGAGGAGAGACGCCGGCCGCTCACAGCCCTCTCCTCCTGCAGCACACGGCCGCCTGTCAGTTTCTCTCCTCCCCTCTGGGAAACAGAGCAGCGCCCAGCGGGGAGGAGAGAATACACGGATGCACCGCTGTATCGGCCAGAAAATTATGCCAAAAGTGCCATATTGGTGCATCCCTAACTAATATACATATGGAACATATTCATGGAAATGACGCGGCAAGCTTACAAATAGAACATGTTCATAAAAAAAACAGAATAGTTTACCCAGTACATCGCCGGCAGCTCTGGCATGTAAACAAACTCCTGGACACTATGACCTGATCACTTAAGCTGGCTATACACCAACCCGCGGGCGGAACAAAGAAAATATAACAGATTCCTCCATCAATGCTTATGAGCATTGATGGAGGAATCTCCTGCTGTCTTCTTTGTACTCTTACTTACGGTGGCTGCTGTCAGAATTACTATAGTCGGCAGCTCACTGGTTTCATTGGTTCAACCGGCGAAAATACGTAGAGTGTATGCCCACTAGGGATGTCCCGATACCACTTTTTCAAGACCAAGTACTTCCACTCAGATACTTGCCGACACCAATTACTGATACGTTTTCTTAAAGGGACATGTGACTTTTTTCTAAAACAATACAGGCTGATGATTTTAGGGCAGTTTCTCCCCAGAGCTGTGTGCAATTCTCCCCAGAGCTGAATACAGATCTCCCCAGAGCTGAATACGCATGTCACCAGGGCTCTGCGGGCAGTGGCTATGCTGGTGAGTGCCGGCCTGAAATGGTGGGTGAAGAGTTAAACGGGTGGATGCCGGCTCCGGGGCTGTCCATGGCTGTGCCTGCGCTGAGAAGGAGAAGGAGGAGATATAGAATCGGTCAGGCACTACCAAGGACAGCCACTGCCAGGTCCCCAGCAGGCTGGTTTTCGAACATGTTCGTAAGACAAAAGTCGTGCGACCGTACAGTAGAAACAGTCGCACGCTTTCCACACACCTTGCGATTATCGTACGATCGCTGGATTTCCCCGCGATTATATGATAATCTCAAGGTGTGTAGGCACCTTTTTATATGTTGGTGGAGGAGATGCTACTTTGGGGTTTTATTTTTACAAAAAGTTAGATAGTTTAACTTTGAACAGTTGAACTCAATGGACATTTTTCCGTTTTAAATCTGGTGTGCTAATAAACACTGAAAGATTTACTTTTGAAGCAGCATGAGGATCCAAGTGTTCTTTAACACTAATGCATTAGTAAAGGGAGTGTGTGCCCTCTTTATAAAGTGAGCCTACAACCACCTTCCCCCTTTACAATGATGACATCTCCTATGGCAGCCACTGTCACTTGTGCAAGCTGGTACATGCATAACAAAACATCAGGATGTCTATTTCAGACATACGTAAAATCATTTACGGTTTCTTTATCTCTTAGACTAAACCGACCTTAAAGTAAGGACATTGCTTTTGTCATGGTTGTCCTGTAACTCATTGTTCAGTAGAATCAGGCTTCTGTTATTTGTTGTCCACATTCTTCATTCAGTTTTCTCCTGTGTTGTGAGTAAGGTGGAGCAGTGTGGGCTTCTGTTTCACCATGATAACAGCATTCCTGTGCTCTTTACAATATTTGTGTAGATTACGATAAACTTCTTGTTGATTACTTTGGCGGTTTGTTTTGTTGAAGCTGTTTAAAAGATACTCAGCTTGTATGTTTTATGTTGGTGCAAGAAACTATCCACTTTATACTGAAATAGTACATTTGCGACGTTCAATACATTTGTTAGGGAATCAGGGTTGTGAATTGAGTCAGCTTAATAAATTATTCTTGCATACTGTGTTCCCAGGGACCTTTATGTTGTATCATGCTCCATGATGGGAAATGATTAACACCCAGGCCAAGGAATCTACTAGACAATGAACCCCTGTAAATACTCACTATGTGACTTGACCTAGCACTTCAAGCGTCTAAAACTGCAAACTCCCTTGAACTCTCACCACCAAGTTCTGCATGAATATGCAGTAGAAAAATTCAAATCTCGTGAAAAAAGAATGTGGCTTGCCATGAAAATTAACCTCTTGGGGCCCCTGCAGTCTGTTTCCATTTCTCAACCTAGGCTTTTTGCACTTCCTATAGTGACCACCAATGTACTCTCTTCTACCCTGCAGACTCACTGTACCGGTTATAGGAACTACTAACTGGTTACCAGCTGGCAACTGTGTTGAGTCAGGCCCAGAGAAATGCTGACATTTCTACTTGGAGTAACCTATACTTAGATGCTGGGACTTTACTGCCTTGATTGTAAACCAGTTAAAACAATAAAAATCAGGGATGCACCGAAATTACATTTTGAGACTGAAACTGAAAATAAAAAATGTGTCAGGCAAACACAGAAAATTAAGTTTTTTGTTGTTTTTTAAAATCTTTTTAAAAAAATGTATTGATTTTTTAAAATTATTATTATTTTTTTACTTTACTGTCGGGGACTCAAGGGGAATATCAGGGGTCTAAACAGACCCCTGATATTTACCTGTTAAAATAGAAAAAGAGATTGAGGATTCTGTGTCCTTCAATCCCTTATTCTGCAGCTCCTGTTATAAATGAACAGGAAGCCTCTATACTGAGTGCTCCTGTTGATTCATACATGGTGGATATAGTGTACTTACCATGTCCACAATCATGAATGAATGGGAAGTGATGTAGATCACTTCCCATTCATTCATAAGTGGGACATAGGAAGCACACTGTGTCCAGTTATTTACAAACACCCACCGTTCAGCTGATTGGTGAGTGTTTGTATGCCTGCTCTCCATCCTGAATCCGCTTTTACAGGAGGCGGGGCAGGCAGTGGGGGAGGAGAACTCCACCTCCTGTTACAGATCAGAGCACTCTCTGATCTGTTACTGCTCTCCATCCTGACACAGGAGGTGGAGCCGGGAGGTGTGGGATGAGAGCTCCACCTCCTGTGACAGATCACAGCCGACACAGGAGGCAGAGTCGGAGGTGTGGGAGGATAAACTCCCCCCTCCTTTGCAGCTGTCACTGACCCTGCAGCTCTCCATCCTGACACAGGAGGCCGAGCCGGGAAGTGGGGGAGGAGACCTCGGCCTCCTGCAACAATGACAGCTGTCACCGCACAGTGCAGCTCTCCATCGTGAAAACTTCTCTGCTCCCCGATGGGCACCGGTGCTGCATCGGAGGGCACACAGACCGGCGCAAAGCGGGGAGGAGAGAAGCTGGGATACACTGATTTTTCGGCTGTCATGGCACTTTCGGGAATTTGCCAAAAAGTGCAATTTTTGGCCGAAATTTCCGGTACATCCCTAATAAACATCTATTGAACAAAAATTAATCTTTTAGGGATTAGGTTAAGGTATACGTTTTTAAGTTTTTGATTCCGGTTTCGGATTTTTGCCTTTTTTTTATTATTATTTTTTTCCCCCACAGTAATATGTGTATAGCTAAAATCAGAAGAAGCTAAATATGCAGTTCAGATTGTGAACCCTGCACCTTTCAGAACCAAGCCTTGCCCTACTGTTAACATTTTGAGGAGGTGGGACTTAATTTTGAAGTTCAGGTGTTGTGTACATCCTTGACCTAGCATCTATAGAGCTCCACAGGATTACAGGGATCAATGTGAAGACTGACCATATGCAGACACCACAAGGCACTGTTGACTCTTTTAAAGCCAGGTCAGCTTCAGTTCCACAGTATTGAAATTGATGTTATATTCAGCAGAACAGCAACAGAAAGCCATGCAAGGAAATTGCTGAGATCATTATGGGTTTGTAGAATTGACCTTCAAAGAATTTAGTTTTTCTCTCTAAAAGTGGGATTGAGTTTTAATGTGTGATTTGATCACCTTATTTATAATACTCTGTTGTTTTTTTTGTTTATGCTTAAACACAATTTCCTATTTGGAAATTGATGAAATAACACTATAAGCAGCCTTTTTAAAGGTACTCAAGAGTGACTTTCCAGCTAACAGGCACTCATAGAAGCGCTTATATGGAATGGCTGTGCCATAGCTTCAGTTAGACTACTGTTGCAACCTTTAAACAACTATTTATATTTTAGATATATTTGCAGCAATCTTACAGTTGAATTGAAGAATGTGTATGGATACACTTGCGTTTTAGCTAAAATAAAAAGTTTAGAAGGATGCTGGTAGCTCTTTGGAAAAACATTGTTCATTCCCCAAATGAACAGTGACAAGTTTTAGAGACCTTGCTGACCTGCATAGCTCTTCACTAGGGGATGTCCACAGCAATGCACTACCTGTAGCTTTATGTTCTTCCATATTATTGTTGTACCTTTTGTAGGCTATGAATATAGTCACAAAAGAGAAGGGAGCTCTGATAATGTAATGGGACTCTGATTTACAAAGAAGTAAAGCCTGCTGGCAGCTAGGGACATGGAAGCTGTGGTGGTACAAAGGGCCCTTTGTCATTTTGCATTTTTAATGTTTGTTTTTAATTTGCTTTACACCTGCTGCCTATATTCTTCTGGCTCAGTTTCAGCTTCATATTCTGTGCTTTCCTCCTGGGTATCGCAAAGCATAAAAGCAGAGGGAGAAATGGTGCTGTTTAAAGAGCTAATATTCCTTTTTGTGCTAACATGACCTTGTTTTTCTCCTCAGGTGCTGCACACACTCCCAAGGCAGACCGTTTGCGGCATTGGGGGGAGAGACAATTCAAGACACTTGTTAGATGCTGTAAAGGTATTAATAGCTTCATCCTGTTCTGACAGCTTGGGGATAAAATGGGAAACACCTCAAGAGCATTCTCCATTTTATTCTGCCTATCCTGCATCATTTTGCATAATGTCTTATTTTATGTGCATGGAAAAAATGTAAGAGTAATTTATCTGCCTGCAGCAGAATTAAATGGATTGTATGCTAAATCCTAAATATTGTTTCATGTCGGTGTTAAAAGGCATGTTGTATGAAAATACACATAAAGTGCATACTATAAAAATGGGAAAAAAGGAGACCAAAGTATATTTGGAAATGTTGCCAAAAGCATCATGGCTAAATTCCTGACATGTCACAATATTCAGCAAAAGTATATATTTTTTTAACCTTTTTATCATTAAAGGAGAACTATGGGGTTAGTGTTTTCCCCCATAGTTCTCCTCAGGGTCACGGGAGGACAAAAACTAGCGTCCTCCCATGACCCAAAGCTCAGTATACTGCGAGCTACAGCTTGCAGTATACTGAGACTGCCGCAGCCGGGACGGATCCCGACATTACTGTCGAGATCCACCCAGCTGCGTGATTGACAGCTGGCTCTGCCTATCTAGAGGCAGAGCCAGGTGTACCCGCTCCCTCCCCCATCCATTCCGCCAGTCAGCGCTGGAGGATCGGACAGGGGAGGGGGGAATCCCTGCAGGGAGCCGTGAGTGACAGTCACAGCCATCTGCAGGGACAATTGGTCCCTGCAGAGGTCAATGTGGCAGCTGGTCCTGCTAGAGAGCTGACATTGACTTGTGATACACAAAATGTAGCAGACCAGCTATCAAAATGACAGTGGAGCTCTGCTGATTACAATGGGAGTGTACTAATGTAATCTTCAGAGTAGAGTTGCCAGTGTGACAACTGAATCATACTCTTCGTTCTCTTTTGCTCGATAACCTGATCTGCATCCAAATATGGAGGAAAATATAAATAATGTCTCAGCAATAAAAATCCCTGCAATTCCCTCTGTAGAACACACTGTAGTTTTTCGTCCCTTCTGTCTTGGCAGATAACTGGCTCCTGTTCATACAACGTTTAATCACATTTCCGAGTATTTGCTTGCGTGTTTGCTTTTTTTCCCGACTAAAATTCTAACTGGAAACCCACAGCAGACCTATGACTTTCCAATACATTTTCTATACGTTAGGAAAGACATTTCATTTTGATGTAATTGTTCCCTTAACCAAGGAAGATGGTTGCCTATTAAACCGTGTTCTTTTGTTGTAGGTACTCTCAGGATGGCCATCAACCCATATAAGAACATGCTGGCATGGGCATGCAGGAAGTGGACTTCACTCAGATCCCAAAGAAGGGGTGAGAAAAACATCCATTTTAGGATACGTTTACATACCCCTTACCCAAATTCAACTTCATTTTTTTTGTGTGTCATTTTTTACTTTTCATTTGGCGATTCATTTGTTGGGGCTAAGTTATAGGTTGTAGCATATAGGCTTATAATCTATAGTAACCTGTCAGATTAATGTGGCTGAATGGTAAAGCCAAGTGTTATGTCTTCTTGTTAACCGATGGTAGACAAGATAGTCTGGTAATATTCATCTTAGGCTTTAGAACCTCAAAGGGCTTGTTCACACCATCTTCAGTGCACCCCCTCGCCCACAACTGAACAGGTGACACAGCAATGCCTGTGTTCTGGTCCAGTGCTATCGGAAAAAAAGCACTGTGGGTGGGAGTATCTGGAGTGTCATTGACTTGAATAGCACCCCCACGTCCCCTCCTGCACCAGAAAGCAGTGATACGTCCACTATGCGATCTAGTGCGTCCCGGCTACTAACTGCCGGTATGCACTGGAGATGGTGTAAACCGGCCCTAAAGCATATGTAAGCCCAAGAACACATATTAATATATTGCAGCTTACCAGTCATTAGATGAGGTGGCTGCATTAGTATTCTTTTTAGGCACTGTTTTCCTTTTATTTTTACCTGGTAATCCTGCCAAGGACGCCCTTCCTGTGCAAGTGTGACAACGCTCGCATATCATGCTGGATCTATGGGGGAGCAGCATTGACATACTAGGACAGGACTACAAAACACCTTCCCCTCCCCTCTTCTCCCTAATATAAAGGGGTTGTTTTATAGTCCACATAGCTAGGGGGGAATGTAACGGGTAAGACTGAAGCACAGGCAGAGTGTCAGATGTTGTCAACTTGTCAAGATTTCTGTCAGAATCAAAAGGTAATCTTTGCATTTATTGAACCATTTCAATGTCATTTTTGACAGACCCAAATGGAGCAAATAAGAAATGTTCATTGTAAGGGTTTACATACATGTTATCTAAATATACAAGTAAAAGCTTTCTGACACATACATTCTAGGATTCCTTCACTCTTGAACAATGCCTGCTTTTCGGTAGCATCAACTCTATAATTAATATTTCCTCTGTATTTTATAGCTTGGTATTTATAAGTCTTCTTGGGATCTTCTCTTCTGTTGTATTCGGTAATTATGTGACAAGAGAAAACTTAACAGGCTGCCATTCCCAGCTGAGGTCCAAAGAGACAGGAGTGCGTCACTGCCATTTTAATGACCTTTAACAGACTGAAATCCTGAGATATGGGAGCCTCGGTATATTGGTTTAAAACGGCTCACCATTTAAAAGGTGATAACAAAGGCTGTTCCTAAGCAAGACTGGATGTGGTTTTAGTTTACCCGAGATTGATATTTGCTATATACATGCTGGGTTTGAGAAGTCAAAACTCATAGTAAAATGAAGGTGTTGCTTATAACATCATACTCCTTTTTTTCATAGGCTACACTTAGTTCATGAAATTGTACAATGTATTTGACTAATAACAGTTCATTAAATATTTGACACTGAGATGAATTCATATCTGGGTAATGTGATCTATTGAGGAGACTCCAAGACAAAGAGAAACCTGAATTTATTGAGTGAACGCGAAAAAATGGGTCACAGGAATACTCAGTACGTAAGATACGAGCTTCAGGAAACACAGGGTTCCAGCATCTAGTACTGATAAATGTTGAGCAACAGATGCACTAGCCCTTTAAGACAATGGTTAAGAACAGATTGGCTGAAAGCAGCGAACCTTGTACAGAGGGAAAAACCTGGTACTGGATCAAGACATACATGAACATGACATGGTGCATAATTAGGCCTCTCCAATGATTGAGGCGACACCTGCCAGCTGGGAACAATGTAACTGATATGAGTGATGCACAGTTGGGGCATAATTCAGAATCCTGAATGGTGAGGAAACATCTGCTGGTGGCCTGTCCAAGCACTTGCACATTGTCATGAGATGATCAAAGAAGAAGGCTAGTACAGGTTCCTTAGGCCCCTTTCACATGAGCAGTTGCACGCGTCTGCCTGTAAGTTTTTCAACGCTATATGAAAGTCTATGGGTAGCCGAGTGTAAACGGACGTTTACACCCGGTTAGTCACGGCTCCAGCTGGGTCGGTAAAGCAGACGGATCAGTGATCTGTTTAGCCGGACCGGGGGTAATCTGATGTAAACGGACACATGTCCATTACATCAGATTCCCCATAGACATACATGGGGTCCAGCAGTTTCAGTTTTGTGAAAGGGGCCTTACAAACACGTTTGCAACCTGTTTATTGGGTGTTTTGTTATTTTGGTGTTTCAAGAATCACCTCGCATCCCTGGAAAATTGTGGGTCTTTGTGATGTCTTTTTAAAGGCCATACGTTTTTGAGGTGCAAAAACTCTATTTTCCCTGTAATATAGCACACAATCCTTGCTTCTGAGCTGGACTGGTACAAGGTAGGGCATAAACAATAGCCATAAGTTATATTAGCTGTTCTGGTTCATTAGCATTAGAGGCACTTTTGTAAGTAGGCAACACACTTCTAGATAAAGCAAATTGTCACCTAAAACATACGTCCCACACACAGCACATCCCTCCTCAGCCACCTCACCTTCCACACACAGAACATCCCTGCTCAGCCACTTCACCCTCCCACTAACAGCACATCCATCCCTGGCCACCTCACCCTCCCACTCACAGCACATCCCTCCTCAGCCACCATACGTCCCACACACAGCACTTGCCTCCCTGGCCACCTCACACTTTGCTTTCAAAGTATGCCTCCCTGTTCAATATACAGGAGGATAAATTGGGCAGGGAGGTTGCCTTCCTCCTCGGCCATGTTACCCCTGGCCACCGTACCTCCAACCTACTTTAATATTCTACTCCTTCACCCGCGGTACCTCCTGGATCCCCAACACTATAGGTGTTTTGGTATGTAGGCAGCAAAAAGCAAGGTTTATGCCTAATAGCACAGTATTTGAGGTCATTATACCCCCTCAGACCAGTCCAGTAAGTGTGAAAATTAAGCAGCTGAGTAAGCTTTACAAGGTGAAGCTAAAGAAGAAAGAGATAAATAAAAACCCTTCAGTGCTTAAGAAATGAATGCATCACGTTTATGGTACGTCGCTTTTTCAAAATTGATTTAACTGCCTCCGGGCCGGCCGTAGTAAAAAAAAAACGGCCGGCCGAGAGCTCTCTAGATCTGAGCGTGCGTCTTTAGACGTCCGCTCAGAGACACCCCCTCGGCGCGCGCTAGCGGGAAATCGCCGGTATATAAAAACAGGCAGCGATGCCTGTTACCATACAAGCGATCCACCAGCTGTAGAGCCGGCGGATCGCATGTATGGGGTGCCGATCGGTCCGTCCCCCCTCTCTGCAGTC
>NW_017306827.1:320490-327366 GCF_000935625.1 Nanorana parkeri | reverse complement strand
AGCGCGCAAAAATTACAATTGCGCTACACATGTTACATATCGCCGCGAACGTCGCAGTGAGAGCAATCATTTTAGGGCCATCAATCACTGATAACACTAAACTGATGAGCGGTAACAGCTTTTAAAGCGTCGCCTAGGGCCAATTTTGGGTATTATTGTTTTTTGAGGTTTCGCGCGCGCGCACGCAATTTTAAGGCTTGACATGTTTAGTGTCTTTTTACCCGACGTGACCCCATCTTTTATATTTTACCAAAAAATTGGGTAATAATAAATGTTTTATCATTTAATATAGGGGAAACTGTTTTTTTTTTTTAAATTTCGGTAATTTTTCCTTAATATAGTAAAAAAATAAAACCCCCAGTGGTGAATAAATACCACCAAAAGAAAGCTCTATCTGTCCCCAAAAAAGGGTATAAAATTCATTTCAGTACAGCGCTGCATGACGGAATAAATGTCAGTCAAAGTACCGCAGCGCTGAATACTGAAAAATGGCCTGGATGGGAAGGGGGTTTAACACCGCGGATGTCAACTGGTTAAATACCACCAAAAGAAAGCTCTATCTGTCCCCAAAAAATGGTATAAAATTCATTTCAGTACAGCGTTGTATGACGGAATAAACGTCAGTCAAAGTACTACAGCGCTGAATACTGAAAAATGGCCTGGCCAGGAAGGGGGTCTAAACACCTGGTCTTGACGTGGTAAAGGGTGAGAAGTGGCATCCACCACACTCCAGCTTAATAAATATGACTGGAATGCTGTAATAGCTGTAGAATCATAGCAATTTGGCATATAGAATGAATTGCTCATTTTGAATCTTTTCAATAACTATCCACCAGTTTTCTTGTACCTCTGGTCAATGTACCCCACAAATAGGTCATCACATTGACTGATCACATCTGCTAATAACTATCTGTAGGTTGCATTAAATAAAAATTATCTTTTATGTGTCTAGATAGAATTTCCATCTTTTGTCCAACATGCAGCATGATATAGAATCCAAATATATGTTTGCAAGATTGGCTGTATGGTTTGCCCTACAGTATTTATGATTTGTGAACCTGAGCCGTGCAGACAGAAATACCTATTTCACAATATTGTCTGCCTCCCCCCTTCCTAATCACAATCTTGACTTATCCTGACTAGCCTGTAGCAATGTATAATTACATACACTCTCTCTTCATAGGGTTCTTTTATACTGTCACAGCATCCCTTCCACTTCCAGCTCCTCATGTTTCTCATAGACCCGGTACCAACTGTGCTTGGATACAATAAAACTATTTATGCATATCCTTACTCTTTATACTGCGATGAGAAGATGGATTTGTAGCTAGAAAGCTGTCACTGTGCTCTTCTGCATTTTCTTTTTCACCCCAGGTACAGATGAGCATAAATGCCTCATATTTTAACACTGTCATTTTTCTGTTTTAATTCTTCAGATGGTCTCTCTTTTTTAAAAAAAATATGATTTGCTTTGTGGAATATATTCAGTATGAAAGCACTTATTTTGGAAATCTTTTCTTCATCATGTGGAGCAATTATTTGAAAAATGCATAGGCTCCTATCTACTTAAAATGATAAAGATGTTTTTTATTTGGAGGCATTACATGGAATTAAATTTTTGTTTTTGATCCATGTAAAAGGAGGGCCTAATAGCAAGAATGCATTTGAGAATGTGTGTGGGGGGAATTTATAGATAGATGGATAGATATAAAATAAATCACTTTGCCCAGTTAAAACTGAATTCTTTTCAGGCTATAGCATTCCAGCATGTTTGGCCAATATGCAGTTCAAACAGTCGCAAAGCTATAGCTGATAAACACTGTTTAAAGTGACACAAGGTCAGGAGTTAAAGCTTAAAAATGCATTCAATTGCCTTAACTGTTAACAAAAATGTATTTTATTTGTGCATCTCTCAGCTGTAGATCCTCAAATCATCTCTGAATTGGTGCTGACACTGTCCCTTCTGGAGGGGGGGCTACTTTTGTTCGACATGGTCCCTTTGTGTGTTTATAAAGTATCCACTCCAAGCTCGCTCCTGTGATGGACTACAATCTCATGTTTAGTTTACTAATTTGTATTGAGATCGTAGTGCATCACAGGAGCGAGCTTGGAGTGGATACTTTATAACACACAGGGACCATGGGGAACAAAAGTAGCCACCCTCCAGAAGGAAGGACATTGTCGATACAAATTCATTCTTCTGGATGGTTGCTTCTTTTGTTCCCCATAGTCCTGGTGTGTGCCATAAAGTATCTACTTGCTCCAAGCTCACTCCTGTAATGGACTACAATCACAATAAAAATTAGTATATTAAACGTGAGATTGTAGTCCATCACAGGAGTGAGCTTGGAGCTAGATACACAAATGAAAGACACATCTGGGCTTCTTTCTATAGGATGTAGGAGGCGCATACTCTACCTTGTGGCATGCTGTTAGGGGAGCACTAGGGTTTTAACATTTGCGTGTAGCCCAGCTTCAGGAACTTCCTGAGCACCCAGAATATAATATTGTGGCACACCATGTAAATAGCTAATTATGCTGTTTTAGCCGCCAGGGAAGTATCATTTTATTCAACCAGTGTTGTGATTTCTTCCAGAGGGTTCTCTTCAGGGCACTGCGGCATAGAGTCCTGTCATCTGACCTGCTAAAGTCATGAGACAGGCTTCCTCCTTCTCTCCAATTACTTCTAACCATTATTCGTAATGAATGGGGATTCGGAAACGAGCAAAGCAGAAACAATGTTTGTAAAACACAACACTGTGCTTAAATAAATGTGTTAGAGTATATGGTGTGGTTAGGCCTTACCACTTCCTTGTATATTGTTTATTCATGTTCATAGTGAGCTACTGAAATTACCAAGATCAGGGATATTTTGCAAATTTACGCCGTCTAGTTCATTATTCAAAGGAAAAGTACTATCGTCGCTGATCGATAAACACATTTTTCAAAAAAAGGTGGATGCTTTCCAAAGCAGAAAACTGTGGGGGAACAGACCCGTTTGTAATTGGACTCAAACACTTTTTGTTTGTATTACATGTATAGTCTGTCATAAAAAAAATTATGCTGCACGCTACACTTTTTTTCCCCTCTCAGCAGTAGCTCCATGTTGACTGCCATTTTGTCCAACAAGGTTATTTGAAATTATGCATTAAAACCTTGTCCTCATAGAAACATAAAGCGGTTCCCTTCCTTTCCATTCTTAATTTTGGGTTTCTCTTTTAAATTGGTTGTACTCTTTGAAGAGCTTGTTTGGGAACCTCTGCAATACACATTTAACCTTTAAATATAGTCTTGTGCTGTATAGCTTAATGGACTCATAATGCATGATTACACAAGTTTAGAGCCAGCCCTGTTAAATGAAGTGGTGACATTTTACGCGCAGTTAAGCAAGCTAGAACAATTCTCAAGCTTTTAGCTATGACTTCACTGCAGTGTGCTGAAAAAAAACCCTGATGTTATTGTAGACTATATTCACTGAAAAGCGTGTTTCTTTTTGTATCCTAGTAATTAGTTGTGGCAAGCACAATAACCAATGGGTATCGAAGGACTGGTGATGCTGTACGAATGCTGGAGATGCAATTTATCTTCTTTGCTACTTTAACTATTTTGTCAGAAGTGATTGGTAACTACCTTCATCTACTAGGGCCACACATAATTTTGTAGATGCCAAAATAATTCAGCAGTCTAATCACTGCTGTAAAGACCCAATGTGTGGTGTTTTTTCAAGCCCTTTGGTTAATGATATATTAGTAATCCTGTTTTGTCGTACATTGATTCCCATGCTCCCTTAAATGTATCAACATTTGCATTTCTAAAGCTGTTTATCCCATTGCTGGAGAGCTAGAGCTGTCCAATCCAGAAGAATAAGCTTTGCTAATTGGATATCGGTAGGTGTGATTCAGAAGTGTGTGTTGGACTGCTGCAGAGAGACTGCTGCTTCCACACAGAGAGCAGCAATCCTCCACTGCAGCATACTGGTGTTGGACAGGCTTTCCTACTCTGGATGTCTCTGCTTTACAAAGTGAATGAACTGAAAGACTTTTAAAGCACCTTTTGTGCTTTGATACGCTTTTAAATGTATTTTGTGAATTTAAAAGGAAAGTGCATTCTCGGGCTTTAAGAGACTTTGTTTATATTCCCTAAGGAAAATGTTTAAAAACACTGTTGTAACTAGAGATATTTATAAGTATCCATTGTAGATTTTTAGTTGTCTTTTAAAGGCTTCTACATTCCTTCTGAGAAGGAATCTTTCTTTTTTACTAAAAGTTTTGACACTAGTGGCTTAAAAGAGAAGGGACATTGACAGAACAGTGTATTAATAATCTGGCCATAAGAGAGCATGCTTGGACCTATTCTTAGTCACTAATAATGGATCACATCTGTAATAATCTAGCACTGTACAAAAGTATGGTGGCTAGTGTGACTATAAATGAACCTGTCAGAGACATGGGAGCTGCTATTAATAGCTTGTTTTTGAATCTGGAAACTCAAGGGCAGTCATCTTAATTTATTGTTAATTTACATGTGCATATCAAGTATCAGGACACCTAATATACATATGCTTGTTTTGTGATATTAAAGTATAAATAAGCACTAGTTTTTTTTTGCATATATCTACTGCTAGCCAGCAGTATATATTTGCAAAAACATAAAAAAAAAAAGTTACCAAAAAGGTAATTACTTTTGTCACCGCTACTTGCTCCCGTCTAAAGATCTGGAGCTTCACGAGCGGCTGATCAGGATGATGGGGCGGGGGCATGCGCAGTAGAGATCTTCGGCGGCGTGAAGAGGAGAGACACGGCGGAGGTGAATGCACGCAGCCATGAGCGTGCACTTAAGACAGACGCCACGGGATCTGAGGTGTTTGCCCTGAATCAGAGACTAGCACCAGCGCTGTAGTGACTTCTCTGTAAGGTAAGTCCTTAAAGCAGCATGGGGGGAGGGAGGAAAAAATGTGTGACTTGAATGTCACTTTAACGCTCTAAGTATTATGACAGACTCAAAACATGCACCTGGTACATCCAAGATAATTAGATTATTATTTTTGGTAGTGATGCACCAATACCGAGCATTTGCACAAGTACTTGTGCACATGCTCAGATAACAAATACCGAAACAGGAAATGTATTTAAATTAAAGTGGCTGCCTTAGTTCCTGTGCCTGTTTTACAGCGCTTCTGCCAGCCCACACATCTCCCCCTTCTGAGACCCTCCTCTCGTCTCCCTCTCCTAAAATCCTCTGCCGGAGACCTTATGGGGGCTGGCTGGCCGGAGCAGAGCAGTATCATAGAGTATGTACATGTATAATGCAACAAAACTGCACCTGAACTCCACAGCTACTTTAGAAATATTGCCTGCTGTTTCTGTCCTGTGCTTTATTCTGCACTGCTGTATAATGTATTGCTGGGATTTGTAGTCCTCTATAGTTGGGGGTATTCTGCATTTCTGTGTAATGTATTGCTGAGATTTGTAGGCCCTCTACAGCTTGAAGTCAGTGTCAGAACTACCCCTGCAATCCTGGCGCTCCATCACTGTCCTCAAATCATTAGTGTGTATTGTTTTAGAAAAACTGTCTAAAAAAAATGGTATCGGCAAGTATTTGAGGAACAGCATTGGTGCTTGTACTTGGTCAGGAAAAAATAGTATCGGTGAATCCCTAATTTCTGTTGTACCTCATATGCCCAATGTCCTTGTAATACAGTGGCAACCTCAAGCATCCCTCAAGATGAGCCTAACATAATGTAAAACCAGGCCCTGTTTAGCTGAAATAATGTTCGCCGGTCCAAACTACCGTATACATTTCTGTTTATACACCATTTATTACATGTACACTGCTGCTTGGTTGTTAAAAAAAAAATCACTTTTATGCAACTCGATGTTTTGTTGCAGTATTGCATTATATGTTTGCTTGTACTAAACAGAGTTGATGTAGCTGTAAAGAGCCCATAATTTTATTGGTTATTATATTTGGAACTAAAATATATGCTAATTAAATGTTATTTACATTATATAAAATGATGCCCAATTGGTACAATATTTCTGCTGCATAGTCAGTCAGTTTATTTTTATTTATTTTTTGTCTTTTTCCAACAGCTGAAAGAAGTGAATTCAAAGAAAATCTTGAAAGCTATGTTTTCACATGTATGGCCCAAAGACCGGCCTGATTTACGAGCAAGAGTTGCTATATCCCTTGGGCTTTTAGCCTGTGCAAAGGTAAGTGATCCTAGGGCCTTTATCCAGAAAACCATTAATCATGTCCACTGGGAGGCTGAAATAAGTGCCTGCATGTGGGAGGAATGACCCTATAGGTCACTTTTTTTTATCCAGATCAGTGGCAAAACAGTTTGGAAATATTGAAAATCACAGCATTTATACTCTGGTGCTCTTCTACTTGTACAAAATGTAATCTAAACTGGAGGCGGGGAGGCAGTGGCAGCAACATGTTTAACCCATTGTTTGTTACATTTATTAGCTTATCTGGATATTTAAAATTCTGTACATTTTTAAAAGAGCATTTCATAGCACCAGCTTAATTATCTTTGCTTCAGACACAACAGCAAATGCTTGGATTTTGCAGGTCCCATAGGTTTCTGCTAAAGTGCAGTGTGACAGGTTATTGTTTCATTTGAGACTGCCATTTAATGGTGCTGGCGATAATGTCACAATCTCTCTTTCCTCTTCTGCTTCTGTTTAATTGCTTCTTAAATTGAGTAGTATGTCTGTGTGTGTATATGTATATGTCTTTTATATATTTTGTTAGTCCAATAAGAAAGGTATCATTGCACACTGCAATACTGCGTTTTTGGTTTTTTTGACGTCTTGTCTACTGGACTAATACGGCTTACCCATTTATATTGCACTATATATATTTATATAT